>NW_027663842.1:0-47088 GCF_964034855.1 Anser brachyrhynchus | reverse complement strand
CCCCCATATTCCCCCCCCAGCCCCCCCCCCAAATCCCCCCCCCTCACCGTGCCCACGGCCTCCGTCTCCGAGTCCCGGCTCAGCGCCGGGCGCAGCCCCGCGGCCACCTCCAGGGGGTCCCCGGTGGCCTCGTAGCCCAGGCGCAGCCCCAGGGGGGTCAGCGTGTCCCGAGGGCAGCCCTGCCCCGCGCCCCCGGGGGGAGGGGGAGATGGGGGGGGAGGAGGAGGAAGGAGAGAGGAGGAAGAAGAGGAAGAAGAGGAAGAAGAGGAAGAAGAAAGGAGAAGGAGTAGAAGAAGAAAAGACAAAGAAGAAGAAATGAAGAAGAAGATGAAGAAGACGAAGATGATGAAGAGGAAGAAGAAGAGGAAGAAGAAGAGGAAGAAGAAGAGGAAGAAGACGAAGATGATGAAGAGGTAGAAGAGGAAGAAGAAGAGGAAGAAGAAGAGGAAGAAGAAGAGGAAGAAGAAGAGGAAGAAGAAGGAGAAGGAGAAGAAAGAAAAGAAGAAAAGAAGAGGAATAAGAACAGGAAGAAGAAGAGGAAGAAAAAGAGGAAGAAGAAGAAAAGAAGAGGAAGAAGACGAAGAAGACGATGAAGACGAAGAAGACGAAGAAAAGGAGACGAAGATGAAGAAGAAGAAGGAGAAGAAGAAAAGATGAAGGGGAAGAAGAAGGGGAAGAGGAAGAAGAAGAGGAAGAAGAAGAGGAAGAAGAAGAAGAAAGGAGAAGGAGGAGAAGAAGAAGAAAAGACAAAGAAGAAGAAATGAAGATGAAGAAGATGAAGAAGACGGAGAAGCAGACGAAGGAGAAGGAGACGGAGACGGAGACGGAGACAGAGACGGAGACGGAGAAGAAAGAGAAGAGGAAGAAGAAGAGGAAGAAGAAGAGGAAGAAGAAGAGGAAGAAGAAGAGGAAGAAGAAGAGGAAGAAGAAGAGGAAGAAGAAGAGGAAGAAGAAGAGGAAGAAGAGGAAGAAGATGAAGAAGAAAAGAAGACGAAGAAAAAGAGGAAGAAGATGAAGAAGACGAAGAAGAAGAAGACGAAGAAAAGAAGAGGAAGAGGAAATAAAGAAGAGGCCGATGAGCACCACGACAAAGCCCGTTGAGCCCCCAGGGGACCGATGGCGCCGCAGGAGGCACGGGGACCCCGCCGCCCCCCCCCCGTGCCCCCCGCCCCCCCACACACACACACCGTGAGTCTGATGGAGAAGGTCTGGCAGTGGCGCCCGACGCCCACCCGCAGGGTCCCGTTGAGGCCGGCGGCGCCCCCGGGGAAGGCGGCGCGGCGCATGGCCCGCCCGGGGTCCAGGGTGGCCTGGTAGCGCAGGGTGACGGAGAGCTGGGTGCCTGCGGGGGGAGGGGACGGGTTGGGGGGGGTGGGGGGAAAGGGTTGGGGGGAAGGGCATGGGGTTGGGGGGGTCGTGGGGACAACGGGAGGGGAGGTTTTGGGGGGGTGGGGGGTTGGGGAGGGGGTTGGGGGGCATCTGGAGGGGGTTTGGGGGGTCTTGAGGGCATCTCAAGGGGGTTTGGGGGTGTCTGGAGGGGGTTGGGGGCATCTGGAGGGGGTTTTGGAGGCCCCAAGGACTTCTTGAGGGTTATGGGGGGCATCTAGAAGGGGTTTGGGAGGCCACGTGGATTTTGGGAGAGTTTTGAGAGGCTCTTGGGGGTGGTGAGGACATCCGGAGGGGGTTTTGGGAGGCTCTAGGGGGTCTTGAGGACATCTGGAGGGGGTTTAGGAGGCCACATGGGGTTGTGGAGGGGGTTGAGGGCATCTGGAGGGGGTTTTGGGAGGCTCTTGGGGGTGGTGAGGACATCTGGAGGGGGTTTAGGAGGCTCTTGGGGGTTTTGGGGGGCATCTAGAAGGGGTTTGGGAGGCCACGTGGATTTCGGGAGGGTTTTGGAGGCATCTGGAGGAGGTTTTGGTAGACCTGGTGGGGTTGTGGAGGGGGTTGAGGGCATCTGGAGGGGGTTTAGGAGGGTCCTGAGGGTTTGGGGGGGCACCTAGAAGGGGTTTAGGAGGCCACGTGGCTTTCGGGAGGGTTTTGGAGGCATCTGGAGGGGGTTTAGGAGGCTCTTGGGGGTATTGAGGGCATCTGGAAGGGGTTTAGGAGGCCACATGGGGTTGTGGAGGGGTTTGAGGGCATCAGGAGGGGCTTTTGGGAGGCTCTTGGGGGTGCTGAGGGCATCTGGAGGGGGTTTAGGAGGCCACGTGGAGATCTGGAGTGTTTTGGGGACATCTGGAGGGGGTTTTGGGAGGCTCCTGAGGGTTTTGGGGGCCATCTAGAAGGGGTTTAGGAGGCCACATGGATTTTGGGAGGGTTTTGGGAGGCTCTTGGGGGTGGTGAGGACATCTGGAGGGGGTTTAGGAGGTTCTTGGGGGGCATCTAGAAGGGATTTAGGAGGCCACATGGCTTTCGGGAGGGTTTTGGGGCCATCTGGAGGGGGTTTCGGAGGCCCCGTGGGCTCCTGGGCCCCTTAGGGCCACCTGGAGGGGGCCTGGGGTTGCCCGGCCGGACCCCCTGGGGGGGCGCCCAGCTTGGGGGCGGGGTCTCACCAAAGTTGTCGGGGGTCTTCTTGGTGGCCACGAAGCAGACCTCGGCCACGGCCACCTCCTTGCCCTCCTCCTTCTCCTCCTCCTCCTCCCGGCACTCGAAGGCGGTCGTGGGGACCTCCGGGGGCTGGAAAGCCACCTCCACGCGCACCCGGAGCAGCGGCGGGGACCTGGCGGCGCCGAGCCGTGGGACGTCGGGGTGGGGGGTGGGGGTGGGGGTGGGTGGGGGAGGTCCCCGGGGTGGGGGCGGGGGTCCCACCTGAGCAGCAGGACCTGGCCCTGGGCGCCCACGGCCACGTCCGGCAGCCTGTCCCCCGTCAGGTCCCGGCCGCCGCTCAGCGCCTGCCCGAAGTGGCGCGGCCCGCTGGGGAAGCGGGCGCCCGCGATGCGCTGCGGGGGGGTGGGTGGGGGGGTGAGGGGACCCCGGCGTCCCGGCGGGGGGGTCTCCGGCACCCAAAACGTCCCCGGCACCCAAGATGCCTCCGGCACCCAACGTGCCTCCGGCACCTGAGGTTCTCCAGCACCCAAATTGCCTCCAGCACCCAAGTACCCTCCAGCACCCAAGGCGTCTCCAGCACCCAAGGCGCCTCCAGCACCCAAGGCGCCTCCAGCACCCAAGATGTCCCCAGCACCCAAGATGTCCCCAGCACCCAAGTTCCCTCCAGCACCCAACCCACCTCAACCACCCAAGGTTCCCCACCACCCAAGGAATCTCAAGCACCCAAGGGTTCCCCACCACCCAAGTTCTCCCCACCACCCAAGATGCCTCCAGCACCCAAGGCATCTCCAGCGCCCAAGTTCCCTCCACCACCCAAGTTCTCTCCAGCACCCAAGTTCTCCCCACCACCCACACCACCCCCACCACCCAACCCACCCCCAGCACCCAAGGTTCTCCACCACCCAAGATGTCTCCCGCACCCAAGTTCTCTCCAGCACCCAAGCCACCTCCAGCACCCAAGGTTCTCCACCACCCAAGGTGTCTCCACCACCCAAGCCACCTCTAGCACCCAAGACTTCCCCACCACCCAAGTTCTCCCCACCACCCAACCCACCCCCACCACCCAAGGTTCTCCACCACCCAAGATGCCTCCCGCACCCAAGATGCCTCCCGCACCCAAGGGGTCTCCCGCACCCAAGGTTCCCCACCACCCAAACCACCCCCAGCACCCAAGTTCTCCCCAGCACCCAACCCACCCCCACCACCCAAGATGTCTCCCGCACCCAAGATGTCTCCCGCACCCAAGTTCTCCCCAGCACCCAACCCACCCCCAGCACCCAAGGGTCACCCCGGGCCCCCACCTGGCTGTAGTGCGCAGCGACGCCGCCCTCCTCCCCCCGGAAGACGTAGACGGCCCCGCGGTGCTCGTCCTCCATGGGGGCGCCCACGGCCACGTCGTGCCAGCCGTCGCCGTCCACGTCCCCCAGGCGGCTGAGGCTGGCCCCGAAGCGCCCCAGGGGGTGGCCGGGCTGGCCCTGCAGCGTGCGTGGGCAGCGCAGCACCCTGGCCTGCGGGGGGGGGGGTTAATTAGGGGGGGTTAATTAGGGCTGGGTTAATTAGGGCTGGGTCGGATGGGGCGGGTTGGGTTGCGTTGGGTTGGGGTGGCTGGGTTGGGTTGGGTGGGGTGGGGTCGTGTGGGTTGGGTTGGATTAATTAGGGCTGGGTTAATTAGGGCTGGGTCGGATGGGGCGGGTTGGGTTGGGTTAATTTGGGTTGAGTTGGGGTGGTTGGGTTGGGTGGGGTGGGTTGAGTGGGGTGGGGTGGGTGGGGTGGGGTGGGTTGATTGGGGTTGGGTTGGGTGGGGTGGGTTAATTAGGGCTGGGTTAATTAGGGCTGGTTTAATTAGGGCTGGGTTGGATGGGGCGGGTTGGGTTGGGTTAATCTGGGTTGGGTTGGGGTGGTTGGGTTGGGTGGGGTGGGGTAGGGTCGGGTGGGTTTTGTTGGATTAATTAGGGCTGGGTTAATTAGGGCTGGGTCAATTAGGGCTGGGTCAATTAGGGCTGGGTTGGATGGGGTGGGTTGGGTTGGGTTAATTTGGGTTGAGTTGGATTGGGTTGGGGTGGTTGGGTTGGGTTGAGTTGGGTGGGATGGGCTGGGTTAATTAGGGCTGGGTTAATTAGGGCTGGGTTAATTAGGGCTGGGTTAATTAGGGCTGGGTGGGGTTGGGATGGGTTGGAGTGGGTTGGTTGGGGTGGGGTCGGGTGGGTTGGGTTGGGGTGGGTTAATTTAGGCTGGGTTAATTAGGGCTGGGTTGGATGGAGTGGGTTGGGGTGGGTTAATTAGGGCTGGGTTGGATTGGGTTAATTAGGGCTGGGTTAATTAGGGCTGGGTTGGATGGGGTAGGTTGGATTGGGTTGGGTTGATTTGGGTTGGTTGGGTTGAGTTGAGTTGGGTCGGGTTGGGTGTGTTGGGTTGGGTGGGGTGGGTGTGGGGTGGGGTAGTTGGGGTGGGGTCGGGTTGGGTTGGGTTAATTAGGGCTGGGTCAATTAGGGCTGGGTCAATTAGGGCTGGGTCAATTAGGGCTGGGTTAATTAGGGCTGGGTTAATTAGGGCTGGGTTGGATGGGACGGGTTGGGTAGGGTTGGGTTGAGGGGGGGCTGTTGGGTTAATTGGGGTTGGGTTGAGTTGGGTTGGGTGGGGTGGGGGTGGGGTGGGTTGGTTGTGGGGTTGGGTTGGGTTGGGTTGGGTGGGGTGGGTTGGGTTATTTAGGGCTGGGTTAATTAGGGCTGGGTTAATTAGGGCTGGGTTGGATGGGGCGGGTTGGGTGGGGCTGAGGGTTTTTTGGGGGTTTATTTGGGTTGGGTTGGGGTGGGTTGGTCGATTTGGGATTGGGTTTGTTGGGTTTTGTTGGTTGATTTGGGGTTGGGTTGGTCGATTTGGGGTCGATTTGGGTTGATTTGGGGTTGATTTGGGGTCGGGTTGGTGGATTTGGGGTCGGGTTGGTGGATTTGGGGTCGGGCTGGTGGATTTGGGGTCGATTTGGGTTGATTTGGGGTTGATTTGGGGTCGGGTTGGTGGATTTGGGGTCGGGTTGGTGGATTTGGGGTCGGGCTGGTGGATTTGGGGTCGATTTGGGTTGATTTGGGGTTGATTTGGGGTCGGGTTGGTGGATTTGGGGTCGGGCTGGTGGATTTGGAGTCGGGTTGGTCGATTTGGGGTCGATTTGGGGTTGGGTTGGGTTGATTTGGGGTCAATTTGGGGTCGATTTGGTGTCGATTTGGGGTCGGGTTGGTGGGTTTGGGGTCGGGTTGGTCGATTTGGGGTCGATTTGGATTGGGTTGATTTGGGGTCAATTTGGGGTCGATTTGGTGTCGATTTGGGGTCGGGTTGGTGGGTTTGGGGTCGGGTTGGTCGATTTGGGGTCGATTTGGGTTGGGTTGATTTGGGGTTGATTTGGGGTCGATTTGGGGTCGATTTGGGGTTGGGTTGGTGGATTTGGGGTTGGGTTGGTGGATTTGGGGTTGGGTTGGTGGATTTGGGGTTGATTTGGGTTGGGTTAATTTGGGGTTGATTTGGGGTCGGGTTGGTCAATTTGGGGTCGGGCTGGTGGATTTGGGGTCGGGTTGGTGGATTTGGGGTCAGGTTGGTCACTTTGGGGTGGCTTTGGGGCGGCTTTGGGGCCGGGCGGGGCCGTGCCGTGCCCCCTACCTCCGGCGGCAGCCCGCAGACGACCACGCGCCCCCCGCTGCCGTCCCCGTAGAACATGGGGGCCCCCACCAGCAGCGCCTTCGCCGAGCCGTCCCCCCGGGGGGCCAGGGCGCACAGGGACGCCCCGAAGTAGGAGCCCACCTGCGGGCAGCGGGGTCAGCGGGGTGGGGGGGGGGTCACCGGGGGTCTCCCCCCCCCCTGAGGCCCCCCCCCTTTACCTGCTGCCCCACGGCGTCGGCCAGGAGCTCCCAGGTGTCCGTGGGGCCGCGGCGGAGGCCGAAGAGGAGGAGGCGGCCGACGTGGCCGTAGCGGGGGGCCCCCAGCGCCAGCGCCCGGCTGCCCCCCAGGGACAGGGACTCGGCCGCGTAGCCTGGGCACGGCGGGGTCAGGGGGGGCGTCCCATGGGGGGGGGGGGGTTGGGGCGGTGGCCCCCCCCCCAGGGGGGTCTCGCGGGGGGACGCCGATGTCCCCAGGGGGGGCTCGCGGGGGGGGCACCGAGGGGCCCGGGGGGTTGGGGGGTGGTGACGAGAGCCCCGGGAACGTGAGGCCCCAAGAGCTCTGACGTCCCCCGGGACCCCCGGGGGGACCCCAAAGTCCCTGGCCCCATGTGGGGACCCCCGGGAGGACAGCACCAACCCTAAGGCCCCCGTGGGGACCCCAAAGCCCCCATGGGGAAACCGACACCCCCAAGACCCCCATGGGGACACCAATGCCCCAAAGACCCCCACGGGGACACCGACGTCCCCAAGCCCCCCCCTGGTGACCCCAAGACCCCCCCCTCCCCCAGTGACCCCAACGCCCCCAAGACCCGCACGAGGACCCCAAGACCCCCAAGACCCCCATGGTGACACCAAAGCCCCCAAGACCCCCATGGGGACACCAAGACCCCCCCCAGTGACCCCGACGCCCCCAAACCCCCCACGGTGCACGGTGACCCTGACACCCCCAAGACCCCCATGGGGACCCCAACATCCCCAAGGCCCCCATGGGGACACCAAGACCCCCATGGGGACACCAAGACCCCCAAGACCTCCCCGGTGACCCCGACACCCCCAAGACCCCCACGGGGACACCGACGTCCCCAAGCCCCCCTTGGTGACCCCAAGACCCCCCCCCCCCGGTGACCCCGACGCCCCCAAGCCCCCCCCCCCCATAGGACCCCCCCACCCCCCCCCCACCCCTCACCCAGGTAGGCGTCGCTCATGTCCCCGGCGCCTCGGGAGGCGTTGACGAAGGTGGGCTTCCCGCCGGGGCCGTAGACGAAGACCCCTCCAGACCAGTCGTAGGCGCCCACCGCTCCCAGTACGGGCCCCTCCTGCACCAGTACGGACCGGGAGGGGACCGGTTGGGGGGGGGAGGGGCGGGGGGCGGGGGGCGCGGGGCGGGCGGGGACACTCACGGGGGTGAGCAGGGCGCTGAAGCCCTCCTGGGCCATCTCCAGCTGGAAGGAGCTGCCGAGGGCGGACTGGGTGCCTGGGGGGGGGGGGGCACCCAAGGGTGACGGTTGGTTTTGGGGTCCCCCCCCCCCAACCCCCGAAGCCCCCCCCCCCGGGTACCCTCGATGGCGAAGATCTTCTCCTGCAGCTGGTTCTGGATGCCCTGCAGGGCGTCGAAGTTGTCCACGCGGAAGACGTGGTCCTCGGGGGGTGCCGAGGCGATGGCGTGGAGCTCGGCCACGGCGTCGGGCTGCCGGAAGGTGTCGCCCACCTGCGGCCGGGGGGGGGGTGGGGGTGGGGGTGGGGTTGGGGGGGGTGAGGGGGGTGGGGGGGGAGAGGTTTGGGGGTGGGGGGGGCGGAGGGAGATGGTTTGGGGTGGGGGGGTGGGGGGGGTTTGGAGGTGGGTTAGAAGTTTTGAGGTGGGTGGAGGGAGGGGCGGGTGGGTGGGGACGTTCTGGAGGTGTTCTAGAACATCTGGGAGTGGTTGGGTGGGTGGATGGAGAGGTTTTGGGATGGATGGGGATGTTCTGGAGGTGTTCTAGAACATCTGGGAGAGGTTGGATGGATGGATGGAGATGTTCTGGAGATGTTCTAGAACATCTGGGAGCAGCTGGGTGGATGGATGGAGATGTTTTGGGATGGGTGGGGATGTTCTGGAGGTGTTCTAGAACATCTGGGAGTGGTTGGGTGGATGGATGGAGATGTTCTGGAGGTGTCTGAGGACATCTGGGAGTGGTTGGGTGGGTGGGTGAGGTGTTTTTGGATGGGTGGGGATGTTCTGGAGGTGTTCTAGAACATCTGGGAGAGGTTGGATGGATGGTTGGAGACGTTTTGGAGACGTTCTAGAACATCTGGGAGTGGTTGGGTGGACGGGTGAGATGTTTTGGGATGGGTGGAGATGTTCTGGAGGTGTTCTAGAACATCTGAAAATGGTTGGATGGATAGATGGAGCTGTTTTGGGGTGGATGGAGATGTTCTAGAACATCTGGGAGTGGTTGGATGGACGGATGGAGCTGTTTGGGGACGGGCGGAGATGTTCTGGAGATGTTCTAGAACGCCCGGGACTGGTTGGGTGGCTGGACGGAGACGTTCCGGGACGGACGCCGGTGGCTTTGGTCAGCCAGGCCCCTCACCCCGATGGCGTAGCGCGTCACCCCCATGCTGTTGGCCAACGGGATGACGTCCTCGTAGGTCAGCCGGTCCCGGAACTTCTTCCCGTCCGTGACGACGATGAGGACCTTGCTGGCGTCTTCTCGCCCCCCTTTGCCGGGCCGAAACGTCTCCGTCCTGCACCAGGAGACGGAGGACGCCAGGGTGAGGGACCCCGGGGTGGGGGAGGGGGGGGGTTGGACCTTCGCGGCTGGGACGGAGCCGCGGGACTCACAGAACTTTCCGGATGGCCGAGGCGGTGAAGGTGAAGCCTTGGAGCTGCTGGACCTTCCTCACCAGACGGATGGGGTCCGGGGACCTCCGGAAGGTCTCGAAGTTGAAGTGCTCCACGATCTTGTCGGAGAACTGGGTGAGGGCAAACTGCAAGGGGAGGACAACCAGAAGAAGGCCCCCAGCGCGTCACCCCAGCGTGAGGAACCATGGGAGAACCCACCCAGAAGACCCCATCGTGAGGAACCATGGGAGAACCCAACCAGAAGACCCCATCGTGAGGAACCATGGGAGAAGACAACCAGAAGAAGACCCCAATGCATCACGAGGAACCATGGGAGAACCCAACCAGAAGACCCCAACGTGACCACCCCAACATGAGGAACCATGGGAGAACCCAACCAGAGGAAGACCCCCAACGCGTCACCCCATCAAGAGGAACCATGGGAGAAGACAACCAGAAGACCCCAACCCAACACCCGCAACGTGAGGAACCATGGGAGAACCCAACCAGAAGACCCCCATGGTGAAGAACCATGGGAGAACACCACCAGAAGATCCCATCGTGAGGAACCGTGGGAGAAGACAACCAGAAGAAGACCCCCAGCGCGTCACCCCATCGTGAGGAACCATGGGAGAACCCACCCAGAAGACCCCATCGTGAGGAACCATGGGAGAACCCAGCCAGAAGACCCCCATGGTGAAGAACCATGGGAGAACACCACCAGAAGGTCCCATTGTGTGGAACCATGGGAGAAGACAACCAGAAGACCCCAACGTGACGACCCCAACATGAGGAACCATGGGAGAACCCAACCAGAAGACCCCATCGTGAGGAACCATGGGAGAAGACAACCAGAAGAAGACCCCAACGTGTCACCCCATCACGAGGAACCATGGGAGAACCCAACCAGAAGACCCCCATGGTGAAGAACCATGGGAGAACACCACCAGAAGACCCCATCGTGAGGAAACATGGGAGAAGACAACCAGAAGAACCCAACTCATCACCCCAAAGTGAAGAACCATGGGAGAACCCAACCAGAAGACCCCATCATGAGGAACCATGGGAGAACACCACCAGAAGGTCTCATTGTGTGGAACCATGGGAGAAGACAACCAGAAGAACCCAACACAACCACCCCATCGTGAGGAACCATGGGAGAAAACAACCAGAAGAACCCAACATGACCACCCCAACATGAGGAACCATGGGAGAACCCAACCAGAAGACCCCATCGTGAGGAACCATGGAGAAGACAACCAGAAGAAGACCCCAATGCATCACGAGGAACCATGGGAGAACCCAACCAGAAGACCCCAACGTGACCACCCCAACATGAGGAACCATGGGAGAAGACAACCAGAAGAAGACCCCAACGTGTCACCCCAACGTGAGGAAGCATGGGAGAACCCAACCAGAAGACCCCCATCAAGAGGAACCATGGGAGAACCCAACCAGAAGACCCCATTTTGAGGAGCTATGGGAGAAGACAACCAGAAGAAGACCCCAACGTGTCACCCCATCACGAGGAACCATGGGAGAACCCAACCAGAAGACCCCCATGGTGAAGAACCATGGGAGAACACCACCAGAAGGTCCCATTGTGTGGAACCATGGGAGAAGACAACCAGAAGACCCCAACGTGAGGAACCATGGGAGAAGACAAACAGAAGAAGACCCCAAAGCATCACCCCATCGTGAGGAACCATGGGAGAAGACAACCAGAAGAAGACCCCAAAGCATCACCCCAACGTGAGGAACCATGGGAGAACCCAACCAGAAGACCCCATCGTGAGGAACCATGGGAGAACACCACCAGAAGAAGAACCCCCACCACCTCACCCCGTCACGAAGACCCCCCCACGCGACGCCAAGAGGAGCAGAAGAACCCCGGGAGGACACGGCGGGGACGAAGAACCTGAAGGGCCACCCGGGCGGGCGGTACCTGCGTGTCCATGCCCTGGAACCTCTTCATCACCTCGGCGATGAAGGTCTTCATTGTCTGGAATTCCCAGTCGCCGATGCTCCCCGAGCCGTCGATGAGGAGCGCCACGTCTGAAGAACGTTTGGGGCACCCTGGAGGGACCACAGCGATGTCCCCATGGCCAACGGGGACGTCCCCGACGCGTCCCACCCTCGGTGTCCCCCCCCACCCCCACCCCGTACCTGGTTGGGAGGCCGGGAGGCGTTGGAGCTGCTGGAGGTTGGCGTCGAGGAGGACGCAGAAGCCGTTGAGGTGGAGGTTCTCCCCGCAGGCTTGGGGCACCGTGGGGCCGCACGCCTGGGGTCGGGGGGGCGGGGAGACCCCGAAAATCAGCGGGGAGGCCCCGAAAATCAGTGGGGAGGCCCCGAAAATCAGCGGGGAGACCCCAAAAACCAGCAGAGAGACGCCAGAAATCAACAGGGAGACCCAAAAATCATTGGGGAGACCCCAAAAATCATTGGGGAGACCCCAAAAATCAGTGGGGAGACCCCAACAATCAGCAGGGAGACACCAGAAATCAACAGGGGGACCCCGAAAATCAGCGGGGAGACCCAAAAATCAGCGGGGAGATCCCAGAAATCAGCGGGGAGACCCCGAAAATCAGTGGGGAGACCCCAAAAATCAGTGGGGAGATCCCAGAAATCAGTGGGGAGACCCCAAAAATCAGTGGGGAGACCCCAAAAATCAGTGGGGAGACACCAGAAATCAACAGGGAGACCCCAAAAATCATCGGGGAGGCCTGAAAAATCAGGCGGGAGACCCCAAAAATCAGCAGGGAGACCCCAAAAATCAGCAGGAGGACGCCAGAAATCAACAGGGAGAGCCCGAAAATCAGCGGGGAGATCCCAGAAATCAGCGGGAATACCCCAAAAATCAGTGGGGAGATGCCAGAAATCAACAGGGAGACCCCGAAAATCCACGGGGAGATCCCAGAAATCATCGGGGAGACCCCAAAAATCAGCAGGAAGATACCAGAAATCAACAGGGAGATCCAAAAATCAGCGGGGAGACCCCAAAAACCAGTGGGGAGACCCCAAAAATCAAATGGGGTGAAAAACTCTTGATATCACCCAGATGGACCAATTTGGGGTGAAAAACATTTGATATCACCCCAAAGAGACCAATTTTGGGTGAAATCTCCTTAATATTACCAGAAATGGACCAATTTGGGGTGAAACCTCCTTATACCGCCCTAAATCGATCAAGTTTTTGTGAAAAAACCCTTGATATCACCTCAGAAGGACAAATTTGGGGTGGAATCCCCTTGATATCACCAGAAATGGACCAAGTTTGGGTAAAATCTCCTCGATATCATCCCAGATGGACCCATTTTGGGTGAAAACCCCTTGATATCACCAGAAATAGACCGATTTGGGGTGAAAAGCCCTTGATATAACCCCAGAAGAACAAATTTGGGGTGAAATTTCCTTGATAGCATCCCAGATGGACCAATTTTGGGTGAAAATCCCTTGATATCACCAGAAACGGACCAAATGTGGGTGAAATCTCCTTGATATCACCCCAATGAACAAATTTGGGGTGAAATCGCCTTGATATCACCATAAAAGGACCAAGTTTGGGTGAAATCTCCTTGATATCACCCTATGTGGACCTATTTTGGGTGAAAAACCCTTGATACCACCCCAAACAGACCAACTTCGGGTGAAAAACCCTTTGGTATCACCCCAAATGGACCGATTTGGGGTGAAATCTTCTTGATACCACCCCAAATGAACCCATTTTGGGTGAAAAACCCTTGATATCGCCCCGAACAGCCTGATTTGGGGTGAAATCCCCCCCGCCTCCCCTCCGACACTCACCAGGACCTCGTTGTCCCCCGTGGCCACCGTCAACCCCATGGACGAGTTGACCGCCTTCGGCGACCCTACAGAGACGCGGAGTGAGACCCTCGGGGACCCAAAATGTCCATTTTTGGGGTCGGGGTTGGGGGGGGGACAACCGGGGGTCCTCACCGGTGACGTCCACCTCCTGGCAGCTCCCGGATCGGGGCCGGCACCGGAAAATCGTCCCCGACCTCTGCAGCGGGGCGCCAACCAGGATCCTGCGGTGGGGGGGATTTTTGGGGTGAAAAAAGAGGATTTTGGGGGTGAAAAAAAGAGGATTTGGGGGTAAAAAAAAAAAGCAGATTTGGAAGTGAAAAAAAAAAGGATTTGAGAGTGAAAAAAAGAGGAATTGGGGGTGAAAAAAGGATTTTGGGGTGAAAAAAGAGGATTTTGGAGTGAAAAAAAGAGGATTTGGGGGTGAAAAAAGGATTTTGGGGTGAAAAAAGAGGATTTGGGGCTGAAAAAGGAGGATATGGGGGGTAAAAAAATGATTTGGGGGTGAAAAAGGAGGCTTTGGGGGTGAAAAAAGAGGACTAGGGGGTGAAAAAAAGAGGATTTTGGGGGTGAAAAAAAGGATTTGAGGGTGAAAAAAAAGGATTTGGGGGTGAAAAAAAGAGGATTTGGGGGTGAAAAAAGAGGATTTGGGGGTGAAAAAAGAGGATTTGGGGGTGGAAAAGGAGAATTTGGGGGTGAAAAAAGTGGATTTTGGAGGTAAAAAAGAGGATTTGGGGGTGAAAAACAAAGAGGATTTGGGAGTGAAAAAAAGAAGATTTGGGGGTGAAAAAAAGAGGATTGGGGGTGAAAAAAAGAGGATTTGGGGTTGAAAAGAAGAGGATTTGGGGTTGAAAAGAAGAGGATTTGGGGGTGAAAAGAAGAGGATTTGGGGGTGAAAAAGGAGGATTTGGGGGTGAAAATAAGAGGATTTGGGGGTGAAAAAAAGAGGATTTTGGGGTGAAAAAAGATGATTTGGGGGTGAAAAAAGAGAATTTGGGGGTGAAAAAAGAGGATTTGGGAGTGAAAAAAGAGGATTTGGGGGTGAAAAAGGACGATTTGGGGGTGAAAAAAGAGGATTTGGGGGTAAAAAAAAAGGATTTGCGGGTAAAAAAAGAGGATTCTGGGGTGAAAAAAGAGGATTTGGGGGTGAAAAAAAGAGAATTTGGGGTGAAAAAAAGAGCATTTGGGGGTGAAAAAAGAGGATTTGGGGGTAAAAAAAAAAAGGATTTTGCGGTGAAAGAACGATTTGGGGGTGAAAAAAGAGGATTTGGGGGTGAAAAAGGAGAATTAAGGGGTGAAAAATGAGGATTTTGCGGTGAAAAAAAGAGGATTTGGGGTGAAAAAAGAGGATTTGGGGGTGAAAAAAAGAGGATTTGGGGGTGAAAAAAGAGGATTTTGGGGGAAAAAGAGAATTTGGGGGATGAAAAAAACAGGATTTGGGGGAGAAAAAAAAAGTATTGGGGTGAAAAAAAGAGGATTTGGGGGTGAAAAAAAAGAGGATTTGGGGGTGAAAAAAAGAAGATTTTGGGGTAAAAAAAAGAGGATTTTGGGGTGAAAAAGAATGATTTGGGGGTGAAAAAAGAGGATTTGGGGTGAAAAAGAGGATTTGGGGATAAAAAAAGAGGATTTTGGGGTGAAAAAAGAGGATTTGGGAGTGAAAAAGGAGGATTTGGGGGTGAAAAGAAGAGGATTTGGGGGTGAAAAAGGAGGATTTGGGGGTGAAAAAAAGAAGATTTTGGGGTAAAAAAAAGAGGATTTTGGGGTGAAAAAGAATGATTTGGGGGTGAAAAAAGAGGATTTGGGGTGAAAAAGAGGATTTGGGGATAAAAAAAGAGGATTTTGGGGTGAAAAAAGAGGATTTGGGAGTGAAAAAGGAGGATTTGGGGGTGAAAAGAAGAGGATTTGGGGTGAAAAAGGAGGATTTGGGGGTGAAAAAAAGAGGATTTGCGGGTGAAAAAGGAGGATTAAGGGGTGAAAAAGGAAAATTTTGCGGTGAAAAAAGAGGATTTGGGGTGAAAAAAGAGGATTTGGGGGTGAAAAAGGAGGATTTGGGGGTGAAAAGAAGAGGATTTGGGGGTGAAAAAGGAGGATTTGGGGCTGAAAAAAGAGGATTTTGGGGGTGGAAAAAAGAGGATTTTGGGGTGAAAAAAAGAGGATTTGGGGGTCTACCATGGGGTCCTTCGTCCCCAACCCCGGTGCTCACCCGCCGTCATCGGTGGTGCCGAACTGGGCCACGCTGTGCCCGAAGGCCCCCGCGGCGTCCCCGCGGAAGACGGTCACCGTGTCCTCGTCCACGCCGGGGCCGTGGCAGGAGGAGAGCGCTGGGGGGGGACATTGGGGACACGGAGCTCCTGGGGCCACCCCACGTCCCCTATAGGACCCCCACGGCCTGGTCCCACCCCATGGCCCCTATAGGACCTAGTGCCACCCCATGGCCCCTGTAGGACCCCTACATCCTGGTCCCACCCCATGGCCCCTATAGGACCTAGTGACACCCCATGGCCCCTATAGGACCTAGTGACACCCCATGGCCCCTATAGGATCTAGTGACACCCCATGGCCCCTATAGCACCTAGTGACACCCCATGGCCCCTATAGGACCCCCACATCCTGGTCCCACCCCATGGCCCCTATAGGACCTAGTGACACCCCATGTCCCCTATAGGACCTAGTGACACCCCATGGCCCCTGTAGGACCTAGTGCCGCCCCACGTCCCCTATAGGACCCCCAAGTCCTGGTCCCACCCCATGGCCCCTATAGGACCTAGTGACACCCCATGGCCCCTATAGGACCCCCACATCCTGGTCCCACCCCATGGCCCCTGTAGGACCTAGTGCCACCCCATGTCCCCTATAGGACCTAGTGCCGCCCCATGTCCCCTGTAGGACCTAGTGCCGCCCCACGTCCCCTATAGGACCCCCAAGTCCTGGTCCCACCCCATGGCCCCTATAGGACCTAGTGCCACCCCATGGCCCCTATAGGACCTCCAAGTCCTGGTCCCACCCCATGGCCCCTATAGCACCTAGTGACACCCCATGACCCCTATAGGACCTCCACGTCCTGGTCCCACTCCATGGCCCCTATAGGACCTAGTGCCACCCCACGTCCCCTATAGGACCCCCAAGTCCTGGTCCCACCCCACGTCCCCTATAGGACCTAGTGCCACCCCACGTCCCCTATAGGACTCCCAAGTCCTGGTCCCACCCCATGGCCCCTATAGGACCTACTGCCACCCCATGACCCCTATAGGACCTCCAAGTCCTGGTCCCACCCCATGTCCCTTGTAGGACCTAGTGCCACCCCACATCCCCTATAGGACCCCCAAGTCCTGGTCTCACCCCATGGCTCCTATAAGACCTAGTGCCACCCCACGTCCCCTATAGGACCTAGTGCCGCCCCACGTCCCCTATAGGACCTAGTGCCGCCCCACGTCCCCTATAGGACCTCCAAGTCCTGGTCCCACCCCATGGCCCCTATAGGACTTAGTGCCGCCCCACGTCCCCTATAGGACCCCCAAGTCCTGGTCCCACCCCATGTCCCTTATAGGACCTAGTGCCACCCTATGTCCCCTATAGGTAAACGGAACTCCCAGAGCCACCCCACGTCCCCCATAGGACCTAGACTTACCCCACGTCCCCTATAGCACCCAGACCCACCCCACATCCCCTATAGGACCCCCAGATCTCAGTCCCACCCCACACCCCCCATAGGACACAGAGCTCCCAGTGCCACCCCACATCCCCTATAGGGACACAGAGCTCTGGCGCCACCCTATGTCCCCTATAGGGACACAGAGCTCCTGGTGCTACTCCCATGGGGTGACAGAACTTCCAGTGCCACCTCCCGTCCCCTATAGGACCCCCAAGTCCCAGAGCCACCCCACATCCCCTATAGGACCTCCAGGTACAGGTGCAACCCCATGTCCCCTATAAGACCCAGAGCCACCCCAAATCTCTTATAGGGCCCCAGTGCTTCCCCATGTCCCTTATAGGACCCTGAGCTCCCATTGTCACCCCACATCCCCTATAGGACCCAGAGCCACCCCACCTCCCCTATAGGGACCTAGAGCTCCTGGTGCCACACCACATCCCCTATAGGGACACAGAGTTCCCGGTGCCACCCCCCATCCCCCATAGGACCCAGAGCCACACCACATCCTCTATAGTGACTCGGAGCTCACGGCACCATCCCACATCCCTTATAGGACCCAGAGCCACCCCACGTCCCCTGTAGGGTCACAAAGCTCCTGACACCACCCAACACCCCCTATAGGACCCAGCGCCACCCCATGTCCCCTATAAGGACCCGGTGCAATCCCATGTCCCCTATAGGACCCAGAGCTCCTGGTGCAACCTCTCATCCCCTATAGGGACTCAGAGCCACCCCATGTCCCCTATAGGGTCACAAAGCTCCCAGTGCCACCCCATATCCCCTATAGGACACGGTGCCACCCCACATCCCCTATAGGGATCCAGAGCTCCTGGTGCCACCCCACATCCCCTATAGGACCCAGAGCCACCCCACATCCCTTATAGGGACACAGAGATCCCAGCGCCACCCCATGTCCCCTGCAGGACCTGCTGCCACCCCAAATCCCCTATAGGACCCAGAAACACCCCAAATCCCTATAGGACCTGGCACCACCCCATGTTCCCTATGGGACCCAAAGCCACCCCACATCCCCTATAGGACCCAGAGACACCCCAGATCCCCTACAGGACCCAAAGCCACCCCAAATCCCCTACAGGACCTGGTGCCACACCACGTCCCCTATAAGACCTGGCACTACCCCATGTTCCCTATAGGGACCTAGAGCCACCCCACATCCCCTATAGGACCCAGAGCTACCCCACGTCCCCTATAGGACCCAGAGCCACCCCACATCCCTTATAGGGACACAGAGATCCCAGTGCCACCCCACGTCCCATATAAGACCTGGTGCCACCCCAAATCCGCTATAGGACCTAGCACCACTCCAAGTTCCCTATAGGGACCCAGTGCCACCCCACGTCCCATATAAGACCCAGAGCCACCCCAAATCCCCTATAGGACCCGGCGCCACCCCAAATCCCCTATAGGGCCCCG
The DNA here is from genome assembly GCF_964034855.1 of Anser brachyrhynchus. NCBI lineage: Eukaryota > Metazoa > Chordata > Aves > Anseriformes > Anatidae > Anser > Anser brachyrhynchus. The sequence goes on along the minus strand of NW_027663842.1, from coordinate 29,168 downwards.
GCGCCACCCACCAGCGGCCAGGCAGAGCAGCAGCGCCCGCGGCCCCATAGTCGCCGCCGGCTCCGTCCCCGAAGCAGAAGTTGGAGGCGGCGGGGAGGGGGGGAAGGGGAAGGAAGGGGTGGGGAAGGATTCGGGGGGAGAAAGGGCGGAAAAGGGTAAAAATAAATAAAAAAAAATTATAATGAATGAAAGCGCAGAAAAAAACGGGCGACGGCGGGGGGGGGGGGGGCTAAAAAAGGGAGGAAAAGGCAAAAGCGGGGGCGCGGCCACGGAGGGAGCGCGTGACCCTATAGGGTCCGGCCCTATATGGACACGGGGTGGGGGGGGTGGGGCGTACGGGCCACGGTGACAGCACCCCGAGGTGATACAAGCCCGTGGTGACACCACCCCGCGGCCCCAAAACCCCACGGGGACACCACCCCGCGGCCCCAAAACCCCACGGGGACACCACACCATGGCCACACAACCCCATGGCCCCACAACCCCATGGGGACACCACACCAAGGCCCCAAAACCCCACGGGGACACCACCCCGCGGCCCCAAAACCCCATGGGGACACCACCCCGCGGCCCCAAAACCCCATGGGGACACCACACCATGGCCCCAAAACCCCATGGCCCCACAACCCCATGGGGACACCACACCAAGGCCCCAAAATCCCATGGGGACACCACCCCGCGGCCCCAAAACCCCATGGGGACACCACACCATGGCCCCAAAACCCCGCGGCCCCAAAACCCCATGGGGACACCACACCATGGCCCCAAAACCCCATGGGGACACCACCTCGAGGTGACACAACCCCGTGGTGACACCACCCCATGGTGACACCAAAACCCCATGATCCTGAAACCCCACGGTGACACCACCCCATGGTGACACAACCCCGTGGTGCCACCACCCCGTGGTGACACCACAACCCCATGATCCCAAAACCCCATGGCCCCACAACCCCATGGTCCCATAACCCCCATCCCATAACCCTATGGCCCCATAACCCTATGGTGCCACCACCTTATGGTGTCCCCAAGCCCATGGTGACCCAACCCCATGATCCCACAACCCCATGGTCCCACAACCCCATGGCCCCACAACCCCACGGAGTCCCCAACCCCATGGTGCCACCACCCCATGGTGTCCCCATCCCATGGTGTCCCCACCCCATGGTGTCCCCAACCCCTTGACCCCACAACCCCACGGCCCCACAACCCCGTGGTGCCACCACCCCATGGTGTCCCCAACCCCATGGTGTCACCACCCCACGGCCCCATAACCCCATGGTGTCCACCACCCCATGGTGTCCCCACCCCGTGGTGTCCACCACCCCATGGTGTCCCCAACCCCTTGACCCCACACCGCCCGACCCCACAATGTGATGACCCCACAACCCAATGACCCCACAACCCCGTGGTGTTACCACCCCACGGCCCCACAACCCCACGGTGTCACCACCCCATGGTGTCCCCAAACCCGTGGTGACACCACCCCGTGGTCCAACCGCCCCACGACCCCACAACCTCATCCCATAACCCCATGGCCCCATAACCCCGTGGTGCCACCACCCCAAGGTGTCCCCAACCCCATGGTGTCCCCACCCCATGGTGTCCCCACCCCATGGTGTCCCCAACCCCATGGTGTCTACCACCCCATGGTGTCCCCACCCCATGGTGTCCCCAACCCCATGGTGTCCACCACCCCATGGTGTCCCCAACCCCTTGACCCCACAACCCCCCCGACCCCACAACCCCCCATTTTGGGTCCGTCCCAGACGTGACAGCCCCGGGGGGATGTCCCCGGTGTCACCTCCGCCCCCGGTTGGCCTCGGGGGTGACGTGGACTTCCCACCGGCGGCCCCGTCCCCGTGGGGACCCGGCGCTGTCCCCACCCCGGAAGCGGCTGCGGTTTTGGGTTCCTTCCTGGGGGGGGGCGGGGGAGGGGGGGCGGCTTCCTGCTCCCCGGGGACCATGGCGGGGGGCGGGGGGGAGGGACCTGGGTGGGGCCGGGTGGCCTCAAACTTCTCCGTCTGGTCGGCCGGCCGGCACCAAACGGCTCCAGGTGTCTCCAAACATCTCCAGGTGTCTCCAAACGGCTCCAAACTTCTCCAAATACATCCGAACTTCTCGGAACTTCTCGGAACTTCTCCAAAGTTCTCCAAAGTTCTCCAAAGTTCTCCAAAGTTCTCCATCCCAACTCCAAAAATCGCCATCCCGTCCCCAAACATCTCCGTCCCACCTCCAAACATCTCTAAACATCTCCATCCACTCGTCCATCCCATCCCCAAACATCTCCAGACACCTCCAAACACCTCCAGACACCTCCAGACATCTCCAAAGTTCTCCAAAGTTCTCCATCCCAACTCCAAAAATCTCCATCCCGTCCCCAAACATCTCCATCCCACCTCCAAACACCTCCAAACATCTCCAAACATCTCCATCCACTCATCCATCCCATCCCCAAACATCTCCAGACATCTCCAAACACCTCCATCCGTCCATCCTCTCGTCCATCCCATCACCAAACACCTTGAGACACCTTCAAACATCTCCAAACATCTCCATCCCATCTCCAAACATCTCCAAACATCTCCAAACTTCTCCAAACATCTCCAAACTTCTCCAAACATCTCCAAAGTTCTCCATCCCAACTCCAAAAATCGCCATCCCTTTTCCAAACATCTCCAGACGCCTCCAAATATCTCCAAACATCTCCATCCATCCATCCGGTCGTCCATCCCATCACCAAACACCTTGAGACACCTCCAAACATCTCCAAACATCTCCAAACATCTCCATCCACTCGTCCATCCCATCCCCAAACACCTCCAGACACCTCCAGACATCTCCAAACACCTCCAAACATCTCCAAACTTCTCCAAACATCTCCAAACATCTCCAAAGTTCTCCAAAGTTCTCCATCCCAACTCCAAAAATCTCCAGAACATCTCCAAACATCTCCGTCCCACCTCCAAACATCTCCAAACATCTCCAGACACCTCCAAACATCTTCAAACATCTCCATCCGTCCATCCGGTCGTCCATCCCATCACCAAACATCTTGAGACACCTCCAAACATCTCCAAACATCTCCATCCACTCGTCCATCCCATCCCCAAACATCTCCAGACACCTCCAAACATCTCCAAACATCTCCATCCATCCATCCGGTCGTCCATCCCAACTCCAAACACCTTGAGACACCTTCAAACATCTCCAAACATCTCCATCCACTCGTCCATCCCATCCTCAAACATCTCCAGACACCTCCAAACATCTCAAAACACCTCCAAATATCTCCAGACACCTCCAAACCTCTCCAAACATCTCCAAAGTTCTCCATCCCAACTCCAAAAATCGCCATCCCACCTCCAAACATCTCCGTCCCACCTCCAAACATCTCCAGACACCTCCAAACATCTCCAAACATCTCCATCCGTCCATCCGGTCGTCCATCCCATCACCAAACACCTTGAGACACCTCCAAACGTCTCCAAACATCTCCAAACATCTCCATCCACTCGTCCATCCCATCCCCAAACACCTCCAGACACCTCCAGACACCTCCAAACATCTCCAGACATCTCCAAACACCTCCAAACATCTCCATCCACTCGTCCATCCCATCCCCAAACACCTCCAGACACCTCCAGACATCTCCAGACACCTCCAAACACCTCCAAACATCTCCAAACATCTCCAAACATCTCCGTCCCACCTCCAGACACCTCCAAACATCTCCAAACATCTCCATCCACTCGTCCATCCCATCCCCAAACACCTCCAGACACCTCCAAACATCTCCAGACACCTCCAAACACCTCCAAACATCTCCATCCACTCGTCCATCCCATCCCCAAACACCTCCAGACACCTCCAGACATCTCCAGACACCTCCAAACACCTCCAAACATCTCCAAACATCTCCGTCCCACCTCCAGACGCCTCCAAACATCTCCAAACATCTCCATCCACTCGTCCATCCCATCCCCAAACACCTCCAGACACCTCCAAACATCTCCAGACACCTCCAAACACCTCCAAACATCTCCATCCACTCGTCCATCCCATCCCCAAACACCTCCAGACACCTCCAGACATCTCCAGACACCTCCAAACACCTCCAAACATCTCCAAACATCTCCATCCACTCGTCCATCCCATCCCCAAACACCTCCAGACACCTCCAAACATCTCCAGACACCTCCAAACACCTCCAAACATCTCCATCCACTCGTCCATCCCATCCCCAAACATCTCCAGACACCTCCAAACACCTCCAGACATCTCCAAACATCTCCATCCGTCCATCCGGTCGTCCATCCCATCACCAAACATCTCCAGACACCTCCAAACATCTCCAAACACCTCCAAACATCTCCAAAGTTCTCCAAACTTCTCCATCCCACCTCCAAACATCTCCAGAACATCCCAGGTCCCTCAAACATCTCCAGAACATCTCCATCCTTCCGTCCATCCACCCCCACCCGCCTCCGGACATCTCACCCACCCACCCACCCATTCCCCGATGCCCTCAAACATCTCCAGAACATCTCCAGAACGTCCCAGGTCCCTCAAACGTCCCCGGAACATCTCCAGAACGTCACCCGTCCACCACCCATCCATCGCCCGTCACCCACAGGTCCACCGACGATCACCGGCGGGCGAGGAGAAGACACGGGCCAGGCCCTCACCAAAGACCCCTCTGGAGGAACCACCACCGCCTCCACCTCCGTCCTCCTCCAGGTGGTCCTCGACCATCTGCTGGGGCTCCATGGACCTCCCCGGCCACCCACATCTCCTCCCAGTCCCCCCCCAGTCCCTCCCAGTCCCCTCCCAGTCCCTCCCAGTCCCTCCCAGTCCCCCCCCAGTCCCTCCCAGTCCTTCCCAGTCCCCCCCAGACCACACCTCGGTGCCACCCCAGCCCCTTTATTGCTGCCGCAGAGGCCCAAGCACGGCGACGCCCCCCCCCCCCCCAGATGTCCCCACGGTGGCCCCAGATGTCCTCGTGGTGGCCCCACGGTGTCTTCAGGTATCCCCACGGTGGCTTCATCTGTCCCCAGATGTCCCCACGGTGGCTCCTGGTGGCCCCACGGTGCCTCCTGGTGGCCCCAGACGTCCCCACGGTGTCTCCAGGGGTCCCCAAGGCATCTCCCGGTGTCCCCAGGAGCCACACCTGAGGTTCTACCATGGTTTGGTGGCCACCAAGCCATGACGCCGTGATCCTTCCTTAGGTTCTAAGCTGGACGCCATGATGGTGGACAACCCCGTTGAGGTCCTGGGACCCATCCCAACCTCCCAAGTCCATAATCCACCTCGAGATGGTTCCAGGGACGACATTTGAGGTTCTACCACAGTTTGGTGGCCACCATGCCACAACACCATGATGTTCCTTAGGTCCTAAGCTGGACGCCATGATGGTTGAGCACCCTACTGAGGTCCCGGCACCCATCCCGACCTCCCAAGTCCATAGTCCACCTCTAACTACCTACTGGAGCCACATTTGAGGTTCTACCATGGTTTGGTGGCCACCATACCACGACACCAAGAGCGTTCCTTGGGTTCTTAGATGAATGCCATGATGGTGGAGCACCCATTTGAGGTCCCGGCACCCATACCGACCTCCCAAGTCCATAATCCACCTCGAGATGGTTCCAGGGACGACATTTGAGGTTCTACCATGGTTTGGTGGCCACCATACCTCAACACCAAGAGCGTTCCTTGGGTTCCTAGCTGGACGCCATGATGGTGGAGCACCCATTTGAGGTGCTGGGACCCTTCCTGACCTCCCAAGTCCGTATTTGACCTCCACGTGTCTCCAGGGTCAACACTCGAGGTTCTACCACGGTTTGGTGGCCACCACACCACAACACCAAGAGCGTTCCTTAGGTTCTAAGCTGGACGCCATGATGGTAGAGCACCCCGTTGAGGTCCTGGCACCCATCCCGACCTCCCAAGTCCATCATCCACCTCGAGATGGTTCCAGGGACGACATTTGAGGTTCTACCATGGTTTGGTGGCCACCATACCACAACACCATGATGTTCCTCGGGTTCCTAGCTGGACGCCATGATGGTTGAGCACCCCGTTGAGGTGCTGGGACCCACCCTGACCTCCCAAGCCCATCGCCAACCTCTAGGGACAACACTCGAGGTTCTACCACGGTTTGGTGGCCACCATACCACAACACCATGATGTTCCTTGGGTCCTAAGATGGAAACCATGATGGTGGACCACCCCGTTGAGGTGCTGGGACCCACCCTGACCTCCCAAGTCCGTATTTGACCTCCACGTGTCTCCAGGGTCAACACTCGAGGTTCTACCACGGTTTGGTGGCCACCACACCACAACTCCAAGAGCGTTCCTTAGGATCTAAGCTGGACGCCATGATGGTAGAGCACCCCGTTGAGGTCCTGGCACCCATCCCGACCTCCCAAGTCCATAATCCACCTCGAGATGGTTCCAGGGACAACATTTGAGGTTCTACCATGGTTTGGTGGCCACCATACCACAACACCAAGAGTGTTCCTTGGGTTCTAAGCTGGACGCCATGATGGTGGAGCACCCTGTTGAGGTCCCGGCACCCATCCCAACCTCCCAAGTCCATCATCCACCTCGAGATGGTTCCAGGGACGGCATTTGAGGTTCTACCATGGTTTGGTGGCCACCATACCACGACACCAAGAGCGTTCCTTAGGTTCCTAGCTGGACGCCATGATGGTTGAATACCCTGTTGAGGTGCTGGGACCCACCCTGACCTCCCACGTCCGTATTTAACCTCCACGTGTCTCCGGGGTCAACATTTGAGGTTCTACCATGGTTTGGTGGCCACCATACCACAACACCATGCTGTTCCTCGGGTTCCTAGCTGGACGCCATGATGGTGGAGCACCCCGTTGAGGTGCTGGGACCCACCCTGACCTCCCAAGCCCATTGCCAACCTCTAGGGACAACACTCGAGGTTCCACCACGGTTTGGTGGCCACCACACCGCGACACCGCGATGTTCCTCGGGTTCCTCAGACGACCGCCGCGACGTCGGACCACCCGCTGCCCACCTCCTAGGGGACCCCGCAAGCCGGCTCCTCCCCTTCCTCGGGGTGCCCCTTGAGGTGCCGGGTGAACTGGGGCTTGTAGCGGAAGCGCTTGCCGCAGCGGGCGCAGCCGTAGGGCTTCTCGCCGGTGTGGATGCGCCGGTGCTTGACCAGGTTGGAGGAGACGCAGAAGCTCTTGCCGCAGGCGCCGCAGCGGAAGGGGCGCTCGCCGGTGTGGGTGCGCTGGTGCTCGATGAGGGTGGAGCTCTGGCCGAAGGCCTTGCCGCACTCGCCGCAGCGGTAGGGCCGCTCGCCGGTGTGGGTGCGCTGGTGGGAGGCCAGGTGGGTCTTCTTCTTGAAGCGCTTGGGGCACTGCGGGCAGGAGAAGGGCTTCTCGCCCGTGTGGGTCCTCTCGTGCTTGACCAGGTTGGAGCTGAGGCTGAAGGCCTTGCCGCAGCGGCCGCAGCCGTAGGGCTTCTCGCCGGTGTGGGTGCGGAGGTGCTTGACCAGGTTGGAGGTCCTGCCGAAGGTCCTCCCGCACTCCGGGCAGGAGAAAGGGGTCTCGCCGGTGTGGGTGCGCCGGTGTTCGGTCAAGGTGGAGCTGCGGCTGAAGGTCCGGGAGCAGGTGGGACAGGCGTAGGGCTTCTCGCCGGTGTGGGTGCGGAGGTGCTCGGCCAAGGTGGAGCTCCTGCCGAAGCTCTTGGGGCACCGGGGGCAGGAGAAGGGCCTCTCGCCCGTGTGGGTGCGCTGGTGCTCCAGGAGGTTGGAGCTCTGGCCGAAGGTCCTCCCGCACTCGGTGCAGCGGTAGGGTTTGGAGCGGCGCTCGCCGGCTTCCAGGAGGCCCAGGAGGTTGATGAAGCCGCTGGGGTGGTCTCCGGGGGGCGTCGGCGGTGCTGTGGGGGGGGGGAACGGGGAGGAGAAGGGTCGGGGGGGCGGGTTGGGGCTGAGGAACCCGCGGGTTCTCCGTGGAGAACGTCTGGTGGGTCATCAAGCAACCATGTGGAGATGTTCTCCATGGAGGAACATCTCATAGGAGGTCATAATATGGCCATGTAGAGATGTTCCTCGATGGAGACCATCTGGTGGGTCATCAAACAACCATGTAGAGGTGTTCTCCATGGAGGAACATCTCATGGTAGGTCAACATATGGCCATGTAGAGATGTTCCTCCATGGAGAAAGTCTTGGTGGGTCATCAAGCAACCATGTAGAGATGTTCTCCATGGAGAACGTCTCGTGGTGGGTCATCGTGTGACCATGTAGAGGTGTTCTCCATGGAGAAACATCTCATAGGAGGTCAACATATGGCCATGTAGAGATGTTCCTCCATGGAGAACGTCTTGGTGGGTCATCAACCAACCATGTGGAGATGTTCTCCATGGAGGAACATCTCATAGGAGGTCAACATATGGCCATGTAGAGATGTTCCTCCATGGAGAACGTCTTGGTGGGTCATCAAATAGCCATGTGGAGATGTTCTCCATGGAGGAACATCTCATAGTAGGTCGAGGTATGGCCATGTAGAGATGTTCCTCCATGGAGAACGTCTGGTGGGTCATCGTGTCACCATGTAGAGGTGTTCTCCATGGAGAACATCTCATAGGAGGTCAAGGTATGGCCACGTAGAGAGGTTCCTCCACGGAGAACGTCCGGTGGGTCATCAACCAACCACGTGGAGATGTTCTCCATGGAGAACATCTCGTGGTAGGTCAACGTAAGACCATGTAGAGGCGTTCCTCCATGGAGAACATCTCATAGTAGGTCTATATATGGCCATGTGGAGATGTTCTCCATGGCGGAACGCCTCTACATGGTCACACGATGACCCACCAGACGTTCTCCACGGAGGAACATCCCTACATGGCCACACGCTGACCGACCACGAGATGTTCCTCCATGGTGGAACATCTCGACGTGGTCGTTTGATGACCCACCAGATGTTCTCCATGGAGGAACGTCTCCTGGTGGGTCACCCATGACCACATCATGAAGTTCCTACATGGAGAACATCTCCTGGTGGGTCACCCACGTCAACCTTGAGATGTTCCTCCACGGAGAACATCTCCTGGTGGTCACCCATGACCACGTCACGACGTTCCTCCATGGAGAACATCTCCTGGTGGCCACCCACGACCACGAAGGGCCACTCCCAGCAGAAGACCACCCCTTTTTGTGTTTTTTTTTCCCCAAATTCCCGCCTTTTTGCCCCAAAAACCCCCCGTCCCCGAGGAGCTCCCCGCGCCCCGCGTCCTCACCTGCGTCGCGGGGCTCGCTGGGGACGGCCCCGTCCCGCCGGGGACCCCCGGCCTCCATGGCGGCGCCTGCCGAAACGGGGCAAAAAAGGGCAAAAATGAGAAAGAAAAAAAAAAAAAAAGCCCTTTTTTTGCTTTTTTATTTTACCCCAAATCGGTCCGTTTTTGCCCCAAAATCCCCCTCGTCTGGGGCGCGTTACGGGCGCCAAACCTCCTGCTCTCGCCCCGAAAAAGCCTCCTTTGGTTTTTGCCTTTTTTCACCCCAAAATGTAACCCCACAAATTCATTAATTTTGCACCCCTACACCTGAGAGCAATCGTCCCGTTTTCCCCCTTTTTCACCCCAAAAGACAATCCCAAAAATTAGTTAATTTTGCACCCTTACACCCAAGAGCAATTGGCCCAATTTCCTCTCTTTTCACCCCAAAAGACAATCCACCAAATTAGTTAATTTTGCACTCCTACAACTGAGAGCATTTAGCCCAATTTCCTCCCTTTTCACCCCAAAACACAATCCCCAAAATTAATTAATTTTGCACCCCTACACCTGAAAGCAATCGTCTCATTTTCCCCCTTTTTCACCCCAAAAGACAATCCCCACAATTAATTAATTTTGCACCCTTATACCTGAGAGCAATTGGCTCAATTTCTTCCCTTTTCATCCCAAAACACAATCCCCAAAATTAATTAATTTTGCACCCCTACACCTGAAAACAATTGGCCCAATTTCCTCCGTTTTCACCCCAAAACACGATCCCAAAAATTAATTTTGCACCCCTACACCTGAGAGCAATTGGCCCAGTTTCTTCCCTTTTCACCCCAAAATACAATCCCCAGAATGAATTAATTCTGCACCCCGATTCCTGAGAGCCATCACCCCATTTTTGCCCTTTTTCACCCCAAAAAACAATCCCAAAAATCAGTTATTTTTGCACCCCTACATCCGAGAGCCATTGGCCCAATTTCTTCCCTTTTCACCCCAAAAGGCAATCCCCACAATTAATTAATTCTGCACCCCGCTTCCTGAGAGCCATCACCCCATTTTTACCCTTTTTCACCCCAAAAAACAATCCCCAAAATTAGTTAATTTTGCACCCTTACACCTGAGAGCAATTGGCCCAATTTCTTCCCTTTTCACCCCAAAACACAATCCCAAAAATTAGTTAATTTTGCACCCCTACACCTGACAGCAATTGGCTCAATTTCCCCCTTTTTCACCCCAAAACACAATCCCCAAAATTAATTAATTTTGCACCCCTACACCTGAGAGCAATTGGCCCAGTTTCCTCCCTTTTCACCCCAAAATGCGATCCCCACAATTAATTAATTCCGCACCCCGATTCCTGAGAGCCTTCACCCCATTTTTGCCCTTTTTCACCCCAAAAGACAATCCCCAAAATTAGTTAATTTTGCACCCTTACACCTGAAACCAATCGTCCCGTTTTCCCCCTTTTTCACCCCAAAATGCAATCCCCAAAATTAATTCCACACCCCCATTCCTGAGAGCCATCACCCCATTTTTGCCCTTTTTCACCCCAAAAAACAATCCCAAAAATTAGTTAATTTTGCACCCCTACACCTGAAAGCAATTGGCCCAATTTCCTCCCTTTTCACCCCAAAACACAATCCCCAAAATTAATTAATTTTGAACCCCTACACCTGAAAGCAATCGTCCCATTTTCCCCCTTTTTCACCCCAAAATGCGATCCCCACAATTAATTCCGCACCCCCATTCCTGACAGCCATCACCCCATTTCCTCCCTTTTTCACCCCAAAAAACAATCCCCAAAATTAGTTAATTTTGCACTCCTACAACTGAGAGCATTTAGCCCAATTTCCTCCCTTTTCACCCCAAAACATAACCCCCAAATTAGTTAATTTTGCACCCCCACGCTTAGGAGCAATTGACCTGTTTTCACCCTATTTCACCCCAAAACCTAATCCTCCAGATTTGTTAATTTTGCACTCCCCCCACCCCGGGACTAATTATCCCATTTCTCCCATTTTTCCCCCCAAAACACAATCCTCACAATTAATTAATTCGGCCCCCCTGACACCCACAATAAGTTACCCCATTTCCCTTGTTTTTTACCCCAAAATAGCCCCCCCTTATTTTTAAACCCTAATCCCCCATGTCCTGAAGCAATCAGCCCATTTTCACCCTTTTTTACCCCAAAATGCAATCCACGCGATGAATCAATCCCGCACCTTAATTCCTGAAGGCAATCGGCCCGATTTCCCCCCTTTTCACCCCGAAATTCGACCCCCCAAACTAGTTAATTTTGCCCCCCTGCCCCATGCAGCAATCATCCCGATTTCCCTTCTTTTCACCCCAAAACAGAACCCCGACAATGAGTTAATTTTGCTCCCCCCCCTACCCCGGAGCGGTCGGCCCAATTTCCTCCTTTTTCAACCCAAAAGTCCCTCCCACCAGCGGTTAACCCCTCTCCTGCCGGCCCAGCAGCAATCGTCCCATTTTCCCCCCTTTTCACCCCAAAACACAATCCCCACAATTAGTTAATTTTACAGGCCCCCACCCCCCCACCCCATAACAACGGGCCCAAATTCCTCCTTTTTCACCCCAAAAAGCAATCCGCACCGTTAACTAACCCCCCATCCTGCATGCCCGGCAGATTTTTTTCCCATTTTCCCCCTTATTCACACAAAAATACAATCCCCCAAACTACCTAATTTTGCACCCCCACCCCGTTGTAGCAGTCACCCCGATTTCTCCTCTTTTCACCCCAAAACACAGTCCTGACAATTTGTAAATTTTGCACCCCTCTACCTGAGAGCGACCGGCCCACTTTCCTGCTTTTTCACCCCAAAACGCCCTCCCACAAACAGTTAATTCCTCTCCCTGCCTGCTCAGCAGCAATCGGCCCATTTTCCTCCTTTTTCACCCTAAAACGCAATGCCCACATTTAGTTCATTCCGCGCCTCCCCACCTGAAAACCAACAGCCCGATTTCCCCTTTTTTCACCCCAAAATGCCCTCCCGTAAGCATTCAGCCCCCCCCCCTCCCACCCTCCCCGCAGCCATCGGCCCATTTTCCCCGTTTCTCACCCCAAAACGCAATCCACGCGCCGCTTAACTCCCCCGGCCGCTCGCCGCCAGCGATCGGCCCGTTTTTGCCCTTTTTCACCCCAAATCCGACGGGGACGGATTCACGAGAGCCGCAGCAGCTCCCTGGCACCGGTGGGCCCCAATCCGGGCGTTTTTTCACCCAAAACGGGGTCGTTTTTTTTGCCGGCCCTGACAATGGTGGCGGGCGAGCGGCGTTTCCTGCCGCAAAGGCTCCCGGGGACACGGGAAGGCCACCGGGCTCCCAGTCCCTCCCAGTGCCTCCCAGTGCCTCCAGTACCCCCCAGCATTCCCCCCACACCTCCTCCCAGTGCTCCCAGTATCCCTCCAATACCTCCCAGTGCCCCCCAAATCCCTCCCAGTACCCCCCAGTGTTCCCCCAAAATGCCCCCCCCAGTGTTCCCAGTCCCTCCCAGTGCCTCCCAGTAACACCCAGTGTCCCCCCAAACCTCCCCCCAGTGCTCCCAGTATCCCTCCAATACCTCCCAGTGCCCCACAGATCCCTCCCAGTACCCCCTGGTGTTCCCCCAAAACGCCCTCCCAGTGCTCCCAGTACCTCCCAGTTCCTCCCAGTGCTTCCAGTACCCTCCAGTATCTCTCCCAAACCTCCTCCAGTGCCCCTCTAATCCCCCCCAGTTGCTCCCAGTACCCCTCTAATCCCCCCCAGTTGCTCCCAGTACCCCTGAAATCCCTCCCAAACCTCCTCCCAGTGCTCCCAGTACCCCCAAAATCCCTCCCAGTGCTCCCAGTAACCCCCCAAGCCACCCCCGGTGCACCTCCAACACCTCCCAGTGCTCCCAGTACCCCTCAAATCCCTCCCAGTGCTCCCACTATCCCTCCAATACCTCCCAGTACCCCCCCAAATCCCTCCCACTATCCCCCAGTGTTCCCCAAACCCCCTCCCAGTGCTCCCAGTTCCCCCCCCAGTAACCCCCAAGCTACCCCCAGTCCTCCCATCACCCCCCGAACCTCCCTCCCAGTGCTCCCAGTGCCCCTCCAACACCTCCCAGTGCTCCCAGCACCCCCAAAAATCCCTCCCAGTGCTCCCAGTATGGCCCAGAGCAGCAGCGTTCACCAGGATTTATTGGGGTGGTGGGGACGGGGGACAGGGGGACACGGGGACAAGGGGGACAGGGGGGTCTTGGGGGACATGGGGACACCGGGATATGGGGTCTTGGGGACATGGGGATGGGACGGGGACACGGGGTTCTCCAAGACAAAGCCATGGCTTTGGGCCACCTTGAAGGTCTTGAGATGGTTCTCCAAGACGAAACCATGGCTTTGGGCCACCATAACGGAGATGAAACCATGGCCTTGGGCCACCTTGATGGACCTTGAAGCTCTTGAGATGGTTCTACGAGACGAAACCAGGACTTTGGGCCACCGTGATGGACCTGGAAGTTCTTGAGATGTTTCTCCAAGATGAAGCCATGGCTTTGGGCCACCTTGATGGACCTTGAGATCGTTCTCCAAGACGAAACCATGACTTTGGGCCTCCTTGAAGATTGTGAGATGGTTCTTCAAGGCGAAACCACGGCTTTGGGCCACCTTGAAGGTCTTGAGATGGTTCTCCAAGAGGAAACCATGGCTTTGGGCCACCATAATGTAGACGAAACCATGTCCTTGGGCCACCTTGATGGACCTCGAAGTTCTTGAGATGGTTCTCCAAGACAAAACCACGGCTTTGGGCCACCGTGATGGACCTGGAAGTTCTTGAGATGTTTCTCCAAGAGGAAATCATGGCTTTGGGCCACCTTGAAGGTCTTGAGATGGTTCTCCAAGACGAAACCACGGCTTTGGGCCACCTTGAAGGTCTTGAGATGGTTCTCCAAGAGGAAACCATGGCTTTGGGCCACCATAATGTAGACGAAACCATGTCCTTGGGCCACCTTGATGGACCTCGAAGTTCTTGAGATGGTTCTCCAAGACAAAACCACGGCTTTGGGCCACCGTGATGGACCTGGAAGTTCTTGAGATGTTTCTCCAAGAGGAAATCATGGCTTTGGGCCACCTTGAAGGTCTTGAGATGGTTCTCCAAGATGAAACCATGACTTTGGGCCACCGTGATGGACCTGGAAGTTCTTGAGATGGTTCTACAAGATGAAACCACGGCTTTGGGCCACCTTGAAGGTCTTGAGATGGTTCTCCAAGACGAAACCATGGCTTTGGGCCACCATAACGTAGACAAAACCATGACTTTGGGCTACCATGGTGGACCTTGAAGTTCTTGAGATGGTTCTCCAAGACGAAACCGTGGCTCTGGGCCACCTTGAAGATCATTAGATGGTTCTTCAAGGCGAAACCATGGCTTTGGGCCACCATAATGGACCTGGAAGGTCTTGAGATGATTCTTCAAGACTAAACCATGACTTTGGGCCACCATAACGTAGACAAAACCATGGCTTTGGGCCACCCTGATGAACCTCAAAGTTCTTGAGATGGTTCTCCGAGACGAAACCACGGCTTTGGGCCACCTTGAAGTTCTTGAGATGGTTCTTCAAGGCGAAACCATGGCTTTGGGCCATCATAACGGACCCGGAACTTCTTGAGATGTTTCCCCAGGCCGAAACCACGGCCTCGGCCACGCCGAGGGCCCCGTCCCGCGCCGGTTCGGGCGCCGTCCTCACGCCAGGTGGGTGCGCTGGTGCTTGCTGAAGGCCGAGCTCCACCCGAAGGTCTTCCCGCACTGGCCGCAGAGGTAGGGCCGCTCGCCGGTGTGGGTGTGCCGGTGCTCCAGGAGGTTGGCGCTCTGCCGGAAGCTCTTGCCGCAGTCGCCGCAGCGGTAGGGCCGCTCGCCGGTGTGGGTGCGCCGGTGCTTGGCCAGGTGGGAGTTTTGGCAGAAGCTCTTGCCGCAGAGCCCGCAGGTGTAGGGCCGCTCACCGGTGTGGGTGCGCTGGTGCTGGATGAGGTTGGAGCTCTGCCGGAAGCTCTTGCCGCACTCGGTGCAGCGGTAGGGCCGCTCGCCGGTGTGGGTCAGCCGGTGCTTGGCCAGGTAGGACCCGAGGGCGAAGCCCTTGCCGCAGAGCGGGCAGAAGTGGCGCCGGGCGGCGCCGTGGGTCCGCCGGTGCTCGGCCAGGTTGGAGCTCTGGCTGAAGATCTTGCCGCACTCGGGGCACTTGTAGGGCTTCTCGCCGGTGTGGGTCACCTGGTGGCGGAGGAGCTTGGAGCTCTGCCCGAAGGCTTTGCCACACTCGGGGCACTTGTAGGGTTTGGCGGGCGGGCGGCAGGCGCGGAGGTGCCGGGCCAGCCGGCAGCTCCAGAAGAAGGAGGCGCCGCAGTGGGGACAACCCAAGGGTTGCTCGGGCTGGTGGTGCCGCAAGCCGGCCGGTTGGGCGTAGGACTTGCCGCAGGCCTCGCAGCGGTAGGGTTTGGCCGCCGCGCCGTGCCGCCGGCGCCGGTGCCGGGCCAGTTGGGCGCTGCCCTCGAAGCGCTCGGGGCAGAGGGGGCAGGAGAAGGAGCCGGCGTGGGTCTGCCGGTGGAGGAGCAGGGTGGCGGCGTGGCGGAAGGCTTGGCCGCACTCTTCGCAGCGGTGCGGCCTCTCGGCGGCGGCGCCGGGAGGGTCGGCGTCACCAGGTTCGGTGTCACCACGGGGTTCGGTGTCACCACGGGGTTTGGTGTCACCGCAGGGTTTGGCGTCACCGCAGGGTTTGGCGTCACCCCAGGGTCTGGTGTCAACTTGAGTTTTGGTGTCACCATGAGTTTTGGCATCACCAGGAGGCTTGGCACCGCCACGAAGGGCGCCGTCACCGTGACAGCCACCGCCGCCATGACGGTCACCATCGCCATGGCCTTCGCCACCACTGTGAGGTTCATCATCACCACGAGGTTCACCATGAGGTTCACCGTGACCATGAGGTTCACCACGAGGTTCACCATCACCATGAGGTTCGCCGTGACCATGAGGTTCACCACGAGGTTCACCACCACCACGAGGTTCTCCGTCGCCATGACACTGACCATGAGGCTCCCCATCACCACGAGGTTCCCCATGACCATGAGGTCCACCATGATGTTCCCCATGACCATGAGGTTCACCATCACCATGAGGTTCACCATGACCATGAGGTCCACCATGACCACGAGGTTCCCCATGACCATGAGGTCCACCATGACGTTCCCCATGACCATGAGGTTCACCATCACCACGAGGTTCCCCATGACCATGAGGTCCACCACGACGTTCCCCATGACCGTGAGGTTCACCATGACCGTGAGGTTCACCACGAGGTTCACCACCACCATGAGGTTCACCATGAGGTTCACCACCACCACGAGGTTCACCACCACCACGAGGTTCCCCACCACCGCACCGCTCCCCGCCGCCCCGAGGCTCCCCACCGCCCCCACCCCCCTCACCCCCGCCGTGATCCTTCTCCCGGTGCGCCGCCAACGCCGAGGCCCGGCAGAACTGCCGCCCGCAATCCCGGCACCGCTGCCCGCCGCGGGCCCGCCGGTGCTTGGCCAAGTCGGAGCTGACGGCGAAGCGGCGCCCGCACTCGCCGCACCCGTAGGGCCGCTCGCCGGTGTGGGTCCGCTGGTGGGTGGCCAAGGTGGACTTGCGCCCGAAGGCCCTCCCGCACTCGGGGCAGCCGTAGGGCCGCTCGCCGGTGTGGGTGCGCCGGTGGTGGACCAGGGTGGAGCTCTGGCTGAAGCGGGCGCCGCACTGCCCGCATCGGTAGGGTTTCTCGCCGGTGTGGGTGCGTTGGTGCTCCAGGAGGGTGGAGCCGCGGCTGAAGGCCTTGCCGCACTCGCCGCAGGCGTGGGGCTTGGCGCCGGCGTGGCCTTTGCGGTGCTCCAGGAGGGAGGAGCTCCAGCCGAAGGCCTTGCCGCACTCGCCGCAGCGGTAGGGCCGCTCGCCCGTGTGCACCCGCCGGTGCTTCAGGAGGTTGGAGCTCTGGGCGAAGGCCTTGCCGCACTCGCCGCAGCGGTAGGGGCGGGGGGGGGAGGTCTTCACCGCTGCCTTCGGCCTCCTCCTCGCCCTCGTCTTCCTCCTCCTCCTCCCCGTCCTCTTCGGCAAGGGGAGGGGGCGGCCTCGGCTGTGGGGCGCCGAGCGGCGGTGGGGAGCTGTGGAGTGGAGGAGGAGGGGGTTGGGTGGGGGGACACCCAGTGGGGGGAGGGGGCGCTTTTGGGGGGGGAGGGAGGTTGTGGGGTGGGGGGAGGACAACTTGGGGACATCATCTCGGGGACGTCGGACTTGGGGACGTCATGTCGGGGACGTCGGTCTTGGGGCGAGGGAGGTTATGGGGTGGGGGGGAGGTGACGCTGGGGGACGTCAAGTTGGGGGGGGCATCATGGGGACGTTGGTCTTGGGGTCATCGGTTTTGGGGTAAGGGAGGCCATGGGACATGGGGATGTCAACTTGGGGACATCATCTCGGGGACATCGGTCTTGGGGACATCGGTCTTGGGGTTAGGGAGGTTCTGGGGTGCGGGGGGAGGTGACGTTGGGGGACGTCAACTTGGGGACGTCATCGAGGGGACGTCGGTTTTGGGGTAAGGGAGGTCACGGGGTGGGGGGGACCTCAATTTGGGGACATCATTTTGGGGACGTCGGTCTTGGGGCGAGGGGCGTTATGGGGTGGGGGGAGGTGACGTTGGGGGACATCAACTTGGGGACATCGTCGAGGGGACGTCGGTTTTGGGGCAAGGGAGGCCGCGGGCCGCGGCGACGTCACCCTGGGGACACCAAGGCCGTGTCCCCCTGTCCCCATGTCCCCCCCCCCACCCGTTTTAGTGCCCCTCCCCCCCCCCAACGCCCCCCGTCCCCTCCCCCACCTGGTGGCCACGCCGTCATCGCCGCCGTCATCGCCGCCGTCCTTGGGGACCGGAGGGGACCCAACCTGGATGGGGGGGGGGACATGACGTCACGAGGGGGGGGATGACGTCACCGTCAGCCCCCCCCCCTCCCCCCTTCTCGGCGCCCCCCGGCTCACCTCCATTGTCCTCGTCCGCCGCCCCTCCCCCACCCCCGCCACCGGGGAGGTCAAAGGTCACGAGGGGGAGGGGCCCCGGGGGGTGGGGGAGGGGAGAGGTCAGAGGTCGCCCCGCCGCGTGACGTCACCGCCCGCCGCCTTTCGGGGCGCACCCCCCCTCCCCCCCCCCCCGCCCCTCGGCGGCCTTCCTCCTCCCCCCCTCCCCCTCCTCCCGCCCCGCCCCCACCCCTCCTCTTCCGCTTCCTGGCCCCTCCCCCACACTTCCTCTTCCTCCTCCTCCTCCTCCTCCTCCCGGCGCCGGGTGAGTGCGGGGAGGGGGGGGGCAAGGGGCGGGGGAGGGGGAAGGGGGGGGGGTCGCGGGGGTGGTGCACGGCTAATTGCGAGGCCTTGCGCTAATTAAAAGGCCTCGCGCTAATTGCAACAGGTTGCCTTCATTGCAAGGCGCTGCGTTAATTGCAACGCCTGCACGGTTTGCAAAGGGTTGCGCTAATTGCAAAGGGTTGCACTAATTGCAAAGGCTTGCACTAATTGCAAAGGCTTGCACTAATTGCAAAGGGTTGCACTAATTGCAAAGGCTTGCACTAATTGCAAAGGCTTGCACTAATTGCAAAGGGTTGCATTAATTGCAAGGCCTTGCACTAATTGCAAAGCCCTGCGCTAATTGCGCAGCATTGCACTAGTTGCAAAGCATTGCACAAAGGGTTGCAAAGCGCTCTGCTAATTGCAAAGCCTTGCACTAATTGCAAGGCCTTGCACTAATTGCAAAGCACTGTGCTAATTGCAAGGCGTTGCATTAATTGCAAAGCATTGCACGAATAATTGCAAAGCGTTCTGCTAATTGCAAAGCCTTGCACAGTTTGCAAAGCCTTGCACTACTTGCATTAATTGCAAGGCATTGTGCTAATTGCAAAGCCTTGCATGGTTTGCAAAGGGTTGCACTAATTGCAATGGGTTGCATTAATTGCAAGGCCTTGCACTAATTGCAATGCAGTGTGCTAATTAAAAGGCATTGCACTAATTGCAAAGCATTGCAAGAATAATTGCAAAGCGTTCTGCTAATTGCAAAGCCTTGCACGGTTTGCAAAGCCTTGCATTACTTGCAAAGGGTTGCATTAATTGCAAGGCCTTGTGCTAATTGCAAAGACTTGCACACTTTGCAAAGGGTTGCGCTAATTGCAAAGGGTTGCATTAATTGAAGGGCTTGCACTAACTGCAAAGCAGTGTGCTAATTGCAAAGCTTTGCACTAATTGCAAGGCCTTGCACTAATTGCTAAGCCTTGCACGATTTGCAAAGGGTTGCACTGATTGCAAGGCCTTGCACTAATTGCAAAGCATTGCATCGTTTGCAAAGGGTTGCATTAATTGCAAAGGGTTGCATTAATTGCAAGGCCTTGCACTAATTGCAAAGCAGCGTGCTAATTGCAAAGCCTTACACTAATTGCAAAGGCTTGCACTAATTGCAAAGCGTTGCACGGCTTGCAAAGGGTTGCACTAATTCCAAAGGGTTGCATTAATTGCAAGGCCTTGCACTAATTGCAACACAGAGTGCTAATTGCAAGGCCTTGCACTAATTGCAAAGCATTGCACGAATGATTGCAAAGCCTTGCACTAATTGCAAAGCCTTGCACGGTTTGCAAAGGGTTTCATTAATTGCAAAGGGTTGCATTAATTGCAAGGCTTGCACGGTTTGCAAAGCAGTGTGCTAATTGCAAAGCCTTGCACTAATTGCAAGCCCTTGCACTGATTGTAATTAATTGCACTGCCTGGAAGCAATGCTGCTCGTTGCACTAATTGCAATTCGTTGCACTAATTGCAATTCGTTGCATTAATTACAATTAGTTGCATTAATTACAATTAGTTGCATTAATTACAATTAGTTGCATTAATTACAACGCATTGCATTAATTACAATGCATTGCATTCGTTACAATTCGTTGCGTTAATTGCAATTCCTCGCACTAATTGGGAGTCATCACATCGAGAGCAGCTCATTGCATTAATTACAGTCCTTTGCACTAATTGTGATTACTCCTGCAACCCGTTGCAACCACGCGTAGCCTTGCAACCTCTTGCAACTACTCCTACAACCCACTGTAACCTCATTTACCCTTGCAACCTCTTGCAATTAATCCTACAACCCATTGCAACCACACTTAGCTTTGCAACCCATTGCAATTACTCCTACAACCCATTGCAACCTCATTTACCTTTGTAACCTCTTGCAATTAGTCCTACAACCCATCGAAACCACATTTATCCTTGCAACCCGTTGCAACTCCTCCTACAACCCATTGTAACCTCTTGCAACTGCTCCTACAACCCATTGTAACCTCATTTACCATTGCAACCTCTTGCAATTAATCCTACAACCCCTCGCAACCACATTTCCCCTTGCAACCTCTTGCAACTACTCCTCCAACCCATTGTAACCTCTTGCAACTACTCCTCCAACCCATTGTAACCTCTTGCAACTACTCCTACAACCCATCGCAACCACATTTACCCTTGCAACCCATTGCAACTGCTCCTACAACCCATTGTAACCTCTTGCAACTACTCCTACAACCCATCACAACCTCATTTACCATTGCAATCTCTTGCAATTAATCCTACAACCCCTCGCAACCACATTTCCCCTTGCAATCTCTTGCAACTACTCCAACCCATTGTAACCTCTTGCAACTACTCCTACAACCCATTGTAACCTTTTGCAACTACTCCTACAACCCATTGTAACCTCTTGCAACTACTCCTACAACCCATCGCAACCCCTTGCAACTTCTCCTCCAACCCATCGCAACCACATTTACCCTTGTAACCCGTTGCAACTACTCCTACAACCCATTGTAGCCTCTTGCAACTATTCCTACAACCCCTCGCAACCACATTTACCCTTGTAACCCGTTGCAACGACTCCTCCAACCCATTGTAACCTCTTGCAACTACTCCTACAACCCATTGTAACCTCTTGCAACTACTCCTACAACCCATCGCAACCACATTTACTCTTGCAACCCGTTGCGACTACTCCTTCAACCCATTGTAACCTCTTGCAACTACTCCTACAACCCATCGCAACCCCTTGCAACTTCTCCTCCAACCCATCGCAACCACATTTACCCTTGTAACCCGTTGCAACTACTCCTCCAACCCATTGTAGCCTCTTGCAACTATTCCTACAACCCCTCGCAACCACATTTACCTTTGCAACCTCTTGCAACTACTCCTCCAACCCATTGTAACCTCTTGCAACTACTCCTACAACTCACTGTAACCCCTTGCAACGACTCCTCCAACCCACCGCAACCTCTTGCAACTTCTCCTCCAACCCGCTGCAACCCCACCCAGCGCCGCGCCCTCCCCCGCCGCGCCCCCAGCCCTTCGCCCCCCCCCCCCCCTGCGATGATCCCATCGATTAATTAGTGGCCTAATTAACCCCTTCCCGATTCCCCCCCCCCCCCCAGGATGCCGAAGGCCCCGCGGGCGCGGCCGGCCGAGCGCTACCGCCTCAAGTACAGCCGGCTGCGGCGGGCGGCGCGGGCGCTGGTCTTCGAGAACGGGGCGCTGTGCGACGAGGTGGCGAGGCTGGAGGCCAAGTGCCTGCGGGCGCGCGACGAGCGCCGCTTCCTCCTCACCCGCCTCCTCCAACTCCGGGCCTTGGCCGGCGGCGAGGAGGCCGGCGGCGAGGCCGGGCGCCGGGCGAGGAGGGGAGGCCGGGGGGACGGGGGGAGGGTGGCGAGGGACGGGGCGAAGGGGGCGGAGGGGAGGCCGGGGGGAGGGAGGAACGGGTTGAGGCCGGCGGGGCCGAGGGATGAGTCGAGGCCGGCGGGGTCGAGGGAGGACGCGAGGCCGGCGGCCTCCAGGGACGGGTCGAGGGCGGCAGGCTCGCGCGACGCTCCGCTCGACGACCCGAGGGACCCCACGAGGCCCAACGGTCCCCGGGGAGCCTCCAAAGCGGCGGCGGCGGCGTTGCCGGCGGCCATCTTGAGGCCGCCCGAAGAGGCCGCCAACCTCGCGGGGCCGCCGGCGGCCATCCTGAGCACGTCGCCGCGCCGGCGCGGCGGGCCGCCGGCGTTGCCCTTGACTCTCGGCCCGTTGACGGTGCACAGCTTGGGCGTCGTCGGGGCGGGGGCGGCGGCCATCTTGCCGCCGGGCTACCGGAGCACGCGGCTCTTCGCCAGCCTCCGGAGGCCGGCTCGGCGCTGCCTCTACACCTGCCGGATCGTCGCCGGACCCCGCTGCGAGATCGTGGCCGAGGACGAGCCCGGAAGGGTGCTGGGGGGCCCCACGCCGGACGTTTGCCACGCTCGCCTCCTCCAGGCCTTGGAGGAGGCCGGCGGGAGGCCCCGGGGGCCTCCGCACGTCCCCGGGGCCGGCGATGACTTCTTCGGCCTCACCCACCCCGTCGTCCGGCGGCACCTCCAGGGGGAGGCCGGGGCCTTCATCCACCCCGAGGAGGAGGAGGACGACGAGGAGGACGACGACGACGAGGACGACGACGAGGATGACGAAGAGGAGGAGGAGGAGGACGGGGCCGCCCAGGCTTTCCCCTACGGCGACATCTTCCTCGGCAGCCCCACGGGATCCGACGACTGACCCCGGTGGGGTTCCCCCCCCCCCTTAAATAAACGACCCCGCCCTCCGCTGCCGCCGTGTTTTTTGGGGCCCAAATATTGGGGTTCCTTTCGGGGTGGGGGACCCCGGCTTCCCCACGGGCGGCGGTCGACCGTGGGGTGAAATTAATACCCGTGGGGGCGGAGCCACGCTCGAAAAAAAGGCTTTTATTGTCACCAACAACATGGGGGGGGGGGGGGAGGTGACCCCAAATTCCAGGGCCACACCCCCCTGCCCCCCCCCGGTTTCCTATTGGATGTTGTGGTAGATGTTGACGACGTCGGGGTAGTCCCCGAGGGCCTGGAGGAGGCGCTCGGCCTCCTCCCGCGTCCCCTCCGGCAGCGCCACGCGGTCCCGGGGCAGGTACTCGATGGTGGCCGAGAGCGGGCGCAGCCCCGAGGCCTCCAGGCGCTCCCGCACGGCCCGCAGGGACGAGGTCTCGCAGATGAACTGCGGGGGGGGGGGGCAGCCAATGGGGGTTGGGGGTGGTCGGGGGACGGCCAACGGTCATTGGGGATGGTCAAGGGTGGTTGGGGATGGTCAAGGGTTGGCCAACTGTCGTTGGGGATGGTCAAAGGTTGGCCAAGGATGGTTGTAGAAGGTCAAGGACTGGCCAGTGGTCATTGGGGATGGTCAAGGGACGGCCAATGGTCATTGGGAATGGTCAAGGGTGACTGGGGATGGTCAAGGGTTGGCCAATGGTCGTTGGGGATGGTCAAGGCTTGGCCAATGGTCGTTGGGGATGGTCAAGGGTTGGCCAACGGTCGTTGGGGATGGTCAAGGGTTGGCCAACGGTCATTGGGGATGGTCAAGGGTGGTTGGGGATGGTCAAGGGTTGGCCAAGGGTGGTTGGGGATGGTCAAGGGTTGGCCAACTGTCGTTGGGGATGGTCAAGGGACGGCCAATGGTCATTGGGGATGGTCAAGGGAGATTGGGGATGGTCAAGGGTTGGCCAATGGTCATTGGGGATGGCCAACGGGGGTTGTAGAAGATCAAGGGTTGACCAATGGTCATTGGAGATGGTCAAGGGTTGGCCAAGGGTGGTTGGGGATGGTCAAGGGACGGCCAATGGTCATTGGAGATGGTCAAGGGTTGGCCAATGGTCATTGGGAATGGTCAAGGGTTGGCCAAGGGTGGTTGGGGATGGTCAAGGGACGGCCAATGGTCATTGGGAATGGTCAAGGGTTGGCCAATGGTCATTGGGAATGGTCAAGGGTTGGCCAACTGTCGTTGGGGATGGTCAAGGGACGGCCAATGGTCATTGGGAATGGTCAAGGGTTGGCCAAGGGTGGTTGGGGATGGCCAAGGGTTGGCCAATGGGGGGTTGTAGAAGGTCAAGGGTTGGCCAATGGATATTGGGGATGGTCAAGGCTTGGCCAATGGTCATTGGGGGTGGCCAAGGGTTGCCCAATTGTAATCAAGGACGGAGAACCGAGGGCACCACCTCCCGCCCCACCCAAACCATCCGATCCCGGCCCCCCCCCGCCTCGCTGCCCCCTCCCCCACCTTCAGCGCCTCTTCCTCTTCCTCCTCCTCCTCCTCCTCCTCCCGGCAAACGTCCTGAGCTCCGGCCTCCACCGCGGCCTCCAGGGCGGCCTCCAGCGAGACGGGGCTCCCCCGCAGGTCCCGGGGGGCCACGCGCACCACCCCCTTCTCCTCGAAGCCGTGCCGGGCACCGTCGGCCATGGCGGCCCTGGTGGAAAAAAAAAAAAAAAAACAAAAAATGAAAATAAATAAATAAATAAAAATAAAAATAAATAAAAAATCGAGGCTCAGCCTCGAAACCCGACGGGCGCGGGGCCTCCACGTCCCGGCCTCGGCGCCCCCCCGAGGGGCCACGAACCCGTTGCGGGCGAGGAGGAGGCGGATCTCGTGCTGGCTCCGCCGCGGGTTGTCGGTGAGGACCTCCAGGAGCAGCGCCCACCCGCCGGCGCCTCGGGCTTCGTAGACGACCCGCGTCGCCGCCGCCGCCGCTCTCTCCTTGGACGGGGGGGGGGAGGGGGGGAGGACGACGGGGTTGGGGGGGGTCTGCCCTACAAGTTGTGGGGCGACGGGGCCCCAAAATCCCCCGCCGGGACCTACCGCGCCGCGGATGGCGGCCTCGATGGAGGCCTTGGGCATGTTCTTGGCCCGGCACTGCTCCACCACGTTGGCCAAGTGGGCGTTGAGCGCCGGGTCCGGGCCCCCCTCTGTGGGGAGAAAGGGGGTGAAGGGGGGGGGGGGATTTGGGGTGGGGTCCTGGGAGGTGGGGAGACCCCCCGCCCCGAGATCCCAAAGGACCTTACGGGGGGATCTGTGGGGCGGAGGGAGGTCCTGGGGGGGATCTGTGGGGTGGGGAGGTCTTTGGGATCCCCGGGATCCTCGGGAGATCCTGGGGGATTTGGGGTGGAGAGATCCTGGGGGGGATCTATGGGGTGGGGAGGTCCTGGGGGGGGATCTGTGGGGTGGAGAGGTCTTTAGGATCCCAGGGATCATCAGGAGATCCTGGAGGATCTGTGGGGTGGGGATCCAGTGGAAAAGGGGATCCGGGGGAAAGGCGCTCTGGGAGAAAAGGGGATCCGGGGAAAGGGATCCGGGGGAAAAGGGGATCCGGGGGGAAAGGGGATCCAGGGGGAAAGGGGATCCAGGGGGTGGGGATCCAGGGAAAACAGGATCTGGGGAAAAAGGGATCCTGGGGAAAAGGGGATCTGGGGGAAAAGGGGATCCGGGGGGAAAGGGGATCCGGGGAACAAGGGGATCCAGGGGGTGAGGATCTGGGGGAAAAGGGGATCCAGGGGGTGGGGATCTGGGGAAAAAGGGGATCTGGGGAAAAGGGGATCCTGGGGAAAAGGGGATCCGGGGAAAAGGGGATCTGGGGGAAAAGGGGATCCGGAGAAAGGGGATCCAGGGGAAAAAGGGGATCCAGGGGATGGGGATCCAGGGAAAAAGGGGATCCAGGGGAAAAGGGAATCCAGGGGAAAAGGGGATCTGGGGAAAAAGGGGATCCGGGGGAAAAGGGGATCTGGGGGATGGGGAACCAGGGGAAAAGGGGATCCGGAGAAAAAGGGGATCCAGGGGGAAAGGGGATCCGGGGGGTAGGGATCCGGGGAAAACGGGATCTGGGGAAAAAGGGATCCTGGGGAAAAGGGGATCCGGGGGAAAAGGGGATCCGGGGGAAAAGGGGATCCGGGGGAAAAGGGATCCGGGGGAAAGGGGATCCAGGGGAAAAAGGGGATCCAGGGGAAAAAGGGGATCCAGGGGGTGGGAATCCAGGGGAAAAGGGGATCTGGGGAAAAGGGGATCCAGGGGGAAAAGGGATCCGGGGAAAAGGGGATCCGGGCGAAAAGGGGATCCAGGGGGTTGTGGATCCAGGGAAAACGGGATCTGGGAAAAAGGGGATCCGGGGAAAAGGGGATCTTGGGAAAAAGGGGATCCAGGGAAAAAGGGGATCCGGGGGAAAAGGGGATCCAGGGGAGAAGGGGATCCGGGTGGAAAGGGGATCTGGGGGGTGGGGATCCGGGGAAAACGGGATCTGGGGAAAACGGGATCCAGGGAAAAAGGGGATCCGGGGGAAAAGGGGATCCAGGGGAAAAGGGGATCCAGGTGGAAAGGGGATCCGGGGGGGTGGGGATCCGGGGAAAACAGGATCTGGGGAAAACGGGATCCTGGGGAAAACGGGATCCGGGGGAAAAGGGGATCCGGGGGAAAAGGGGATCTGGGGGAAAAGGGGATCCAGGGGAAAATGGGATCTGGGGAAAAAGGGGATCCGGGGAAAAGGGGATCCAGGGGGTGGTGATCTGGGGAAAAGGGGATCCTGGGGAAAAGGGGATCTGGGGGGTGGGGATCCAGGGGAAAAGGGGATCCGGGAAAAAGGGGATCCGGGGGAAAAGGGGATCCGGGGATCCACCCACCGCGTGCGGCCGTGCGCAGGAGGAGGCCGAGGCGCTGGAAGAGGCGGCTGCGGGCGGCGTCGCGCGGGCCCTTGACGTTGCGCACCTTGGACCAGCGGTTGTGGCCCGCCCCGCGCCGCGGCCCCACAACCGCCGGGCGCAGCGCCCACAGCCAGCGGGACGCCCGGGGACACCGCGACAGGGCCACCGGGGACGCCATGGGGCTGGGGGGGGGGGGGACAGGGGACGGGGGACACACGCACGGGGTGAGGTGGGGGCTCCCGGGGGGGCTGGGGTCGCCTACGGCCCGTGGGGATCCCATAACTTGGGGCCAGCACCCCGTAAAAGCCATAGGTCCTGGTGTTGCCACCCCATAGAACCCATTACCCCAGGTGCCACCACCCCACGGTGACCCCATAACCCGGTGCCACCACCCCACGGTGACCCCATAACCTGGTGTCACCACCCCATGGTGACCCCATAACCTGGTGCCACCACCCCATGGGGACCCCATAACCTGGTGCCACCACCCCATGGGGACCCCATAACCTGGTGCCACCACCCCATGGGGACCCCATAACCTGGTGCCACCACCCCACGGTGACCCCATAACCTGGTGTCACCACCCCATGGGGACCCCATATCCCGATGTCACCACCCCATGGGGACCCCCATATCTTGGTGTCACCACCCCATAGGACCCATAGGTCCTGGTGCCACCACCCCATAGAACCCATTACCCCAGGTGCCACCACCCCACGGTGACCCCATAACCTGGTGTCACCACCCCATGGTGACCCCCATATTTTGGTGTCACCACCCCATAGCACCCATAGGTTCCGGTGCCACCACCCCATGGGGACCCCATAGGTTCTGGTGCCACCACCCCATAGAACCTATTACCCCAGGTGCCACCACCCCATGGGGACCCCATATCCCAATGTCACCACCCCATTGGGACCCCCATATCTTGGTGCCACCACCCCATGGTGACCCCATAACCCAGTGCCACCACCCCACGGTGACCCCATAACCTGGTGCCACCACCCCATGGTGACCCCATAACCCAGTGCCACCACCCCACGGTGACCCCATAACCTGGTGCCACCACCCCATGGTGACCCCATAACCTGGTGTCACCACTCCATGGGGACCCCATAACCTGGTGCCACCACCCCATGGTGACCCCATAACCTGGTGTCACCACTCCATGGGGACCCCATAACCAGGAGCCACCACCCCATGGGGACCCCATATCTTGGTGTCACCACCCCATAGCACCCATAGGTCCCGGTGCCACCACCCCACGGTGACCCCATAACCTGGTGCCACCCCCCACGGTGTCCCCATGTCCCCAGGTGACCCCACCCCACGTGACCCCTGACCCCCACGTGACCCCCTGACCCCCACGTGACCCCGTATCCCAGTGCCACCCCCCCATCACCCCAGGTGCCACCCCCCCACGGTGTCCCCATGTCCCCAGGGGACCCCACCCCATGTGACCCCTGACCCCCACGTGACCCCCGACCCCCACGTGACCCCACCCCCACGTGACCCCCATGGCCCCACCCCCACCCCTACGCCCCCCCCGTGTCCCAATGCCACCACACCCACGTGACCCCCCGTGCACCCACGTGACCTCCCCGACCCCCACGTGACCTCCCCGACCCCCGCGTGACCCCCGACCCCCACGTGACCCCCTCCCCCTCCCCTCCGGGCCGCCCCCTCCCCCCCTCTCACCCCGTCCGCCGCCGGCCCGGCCCCGCCCCCCCCGGCCGCGAGGGCTGCTGGGAAAGGGGGAGGAGGGCGGAAGTGACGTCAGGTTTGGGCTCGGAGCCCCGCCCACCACTCTGCGTCACTTCCGGGGGGGGGAAGAGAGGGGAGAAGAGGTGTTGGGGGGACTGGGAGGCACTGGGACCAGTATAGGAGGGGACTGGGGGTACTGGGAGGGATTAGGGGGACTGGGAGGGACTGGAAGGGATTGGGGGGGGACTGGGAGGGACTGGGAGGGGACTGGGAGGGGACTGGGGGGGGACTGGGAAGGACTGGGAGGGGACTGGGAGGGACTGAGAAGGACTGGGAGGGACTGGGAAGGACTGGGTGGGACTGGGAGGGGCCTGCGGCCTACTGGGAGGGCACTGGGAGCCCTGGGAGGCCCTGAGGCCGCCCCTCCGTCTCCTAGCAACGCCTGGCCCCGCCCCCAGCAACGCATGGCCACGCCTCCCTCCGTCTCCTAGCAACGCGCGGCCCCTCCCCTCTAACCCCTCCGTCTCCTAGCAACGCCCGGCCCCGCCCCCTCGTCTCCCAGCATCCCCCGCGTCACGTGGACTCCTCCCCCTGTCTAAAAACCTCCCGCTTCCGCTGACGCCACTTCCGGCGCGGCGCCCGATGG